>NC_084972.1:32937766-32956757 GCF_963691925.1 Scomber scombrus | reverse complement strand
GTGACACTAACAGACCTTTAGCAGCTAGCGGCTAACCCTTCCTCCATACAGTCTGTTTCTCATCATGGGGACCGAGCTTTACTATAAACACACCGCGGTCACACTTCTTCTCCCGGCTGTCGTGTCTTCACCGCCGGGTTCATCCTTTTCCTTCTCCACTGTCGGGACAACTTTGAACGTGTTTGGCAGGACGGACGCTGGGTGACATCCACTTTGCAGAAACCAGGAAGAGTAGTGGAGAGACGGCAGGAAGGCGGTCCGAACAAAAGGCCGCAGTGCAGCGCTCCGCCAGCAGGGGGAGACACAGTGCAGCGCCCCGCCAACAGGGGGAGACACACACAGTGCAGGGCTCCGCCAGCAGGGGGCGACACACACACGCCGAGGAATAATGAGAAGTAACAGAGTACTTTTACTCAAGAATTACCCTGCAAATTAATTCTATTATTTCCAAATTTATTCCCAATGTAGATGAGAAATGCTCTTTTTGTAATATTAAGGTAGAATCCTATATTTGACAAGCTATTCTGTATTGTTTATTAATGAATGTTTTTCTGTTTTTATATGTCCATTTCAGTTTCACACTTTTTTTGTAATAAATCCTGATCAACTACAACACCTGCCTGTTCCTCTCCTCCTGTGTGCAGATCATGAATTAATATTTGGTAAAACAAAACATCTATAACTGGATGCTTGTATATTAACAGATAATGAATGAATATATATAGAAAATATTTCTTAATTACAGTAAGTTAGAATTATTGACTACTATTATACATTAATAAACACTTGAATGTCGTTATGTCTGCTTATAACAACATTAGTGTCCTAACACAATTTATTAAATGTTTAAATAGTGCTTACAGATGCATTGGAAGTCCCCATATTTAGCATTTATAAGTAGCATATACACAGTTATGTCATGTTTATAACACACTATAATGTAGTTGTACAAATATTTAAATGTTTATTAATGCACTTGTAAATTACTACCTCCTCCTGTGTGCAGATAATGAATGAATATATGGTAAAACACAGTTGTAACAATTTAAAATATCTTTTAATATATGATAAGTGAGAATTATTGACTAATAAAATATGTCTGCTTATAACACAATTTATTAAATGTTTAAATAGTGCATATAAACAGTTGATTAATGGTTTAAAAGTTAACACTATTATTTAGTTGTAAGCACATATACATGTTTATTAATATATTTGTCTATTACCATTTTCTCCTCTTGTTGGAATCTATAACAGGATACTAGTATATTAACAGATAATTAATGAATATATCATAAAACACAGTTGTAACAATAGGCTATAAAATATCTCTTAATACACGGTAAGTTAGAATTGTTGACTAAAACTACACATTAATAATGGCTTAAAATATCCCTATATCTGCTGCTTAATGTTTACATAGTGCTTACAAATGCACTGGAAGTCCCCATATTTATTGTATCTAATGTCCCTTATGTCTACTTATAACATTTGTGCACTAACACAAAAATGTTTAATTAGTGCTTATGTATGCTAAGTAGAGGGACGTTAAGTTACAGTAAGTGTTGCCTTTCTGGAGAGAAATGTCACTGACAGCTGTCAAATATTTAAATATTCAAATGTAGATGATGGTGAGACAGCTCCAGAAAAAATAGGTGTTAAAACATTGCTGTCGCTCTGTGAACTTCAACAGGCTGCTGCTTTCTAAGGCTGTAGTTTGAGTGACATTCAATGGTGCATATTGTATCATGCATATTTATTTCTTGTATACTAGCTGTGAAAAACAAGTGGTGTCCCAAGTGGTGTTTTTACAGAGGGATAGTTTGCTGTATAGTTTTTTATTTACCACGTTCACCCTTACACTGCATTTTTCAACTGTACTGCTGTGTCAATTTGAATATCTTCCAAGGGGGAACATCTTATCTTGCATATCTTACTTTGACATTTAGATTTATATAACTTTGTATGTAGCTTCTTGTTAATACTGTAACTGTCCATATTGTATGTAAACATACCTGTGTGATAGTGAATTCAGTGCTAACTAGATCAAAAACTACTCCTCACCCAACCAATAACTGGTTAAAAAAATCAAGTAAAATTTGATTGATTTAAAAGTATTAATACAACTGTCATACAGTAGATAGCTAAAACACAATGACCAATATTCAGTAATCAGTAATCACTATTTAGTAGTATTTATGTAGACCACATTAACATGTTTACTAAAATCAGATTACAATCCTTATAAAAGACAGATCATGAGATTTATCTCATGCAAACTGTGTGGGACATTATCTTAGCAACATAGGAAAGAAAAAAAAGACAAAAGGGGCTCTCACATTAATAGAATAGTTTATTTCAGAGGAACATAACAGCATAGCGAAGTTCTCATCTGCTCAGTTAATTACATCCAAAGGGGGCGAGAAATAACGACGTCTTCAGAGAGGGAATGAATGACGGGGAAGAAAATCTGGAAGAAAAAAAACACAAAAAACACCAATTATAAGACATATGAACATTACTTTGAAGTACAAAAGCTTTTCATTTATTGGAGTAACTCTACTTGTATGGTGTGTCTTGCATCGTATATGAGGTATTGGCTTTTTAATGCTCTGTACGTACTAAATATGTATTCTGGAGGTTGCTGATTAGCCCCTGTGAACTCTTCTGTTAAGATACTTCCATTTCCTACTGCTTGAAATAACAAAGAAAAGGTTGAACGGTTGAAGACTCACGTGGTTTACTCCCCAGTGGGCCGCACGCTCTCGAAGATGCCGGCTTCCCTCATGCCTTTGAAGTCTTTTGCGGCGTCGTACGTCTTGTAGAAGTCAGCGTAGGCCTGTTTCCTGGGCTCTGTCACCAGGTACTGCGGGAAACAAAAGACGTGTCTGGTTCAACATTTCAAAACCGCAACAGAAAGCTGAGTGTCAAGATGTTATCGACAGTCCTAAGAGAAACCGTCAGCGTTAAAGGAGCAGTGTGTATAATTTAGTGGAATCTAGTGAGACGGACTGTGTTTTAATTACTTTATAATCACCTGAAAATAAGAATCACTGTGTTTTCGTTACCTTAGCATGAGCTCTTTAAATCATATTTCTTAAGTAACTCAGAACGGACCAACCAAACATGCTCTAGAGAGGGTTTTAGTGAGTTTCACTGCCACTGTAGTTTCTCCTACATGCTTAGAAGGGGAGGGGAGGTATCCACCACTAGATGCCACTACATCCTATCCAATAAAAGATCCACAGCTGATCATAGGATCTGACACTGACTATTTTTAGTAAAAGTAAAGCAGCGTTCCCCCTTCATGACGTTGGTTTGTGTTGACAGGGTGAACAGAAGATCAGAAATATTTTCCTTTAGACAGGATTCAACACTTCTGTTAATTATTGCCTTCAAAATTACTTAAATTTGCAGCACTTTGGTAGCCATATTGCCACATAATCACAACGTCCCTGGTTTGACTCCAGCAAGGGACCTTTGTTGCATTTCATTCCCCTCCCTCACTCTCTGTTTCCTTTATGCCAGCTACTTTGAGAATAAAAGGCAAAAAATCCCCCAAAACATAATATATATTAAAAAATACTTAAACATTGCAGGGCTTTTTCATTGTTTATGAGGACTAATAAATTGGCACCATATATAATTGTTGTCCTTAAAGTAGAATTAATCTTTCAAAAGGTTAAGACTTTGATCTTAAATGTTAACACCATCATCATCATCATCATGTCTGCACAGTGTCTTTTAAATCATAACTGAGGTCGTATGGATGTGTCTGCGTGCTGTTCTCACCTTGTACGAGAGAGCGAGACCCAAGGAGACGATGAAAGCAGCGGGGATGTGAATCCTCAGGCGCTTGGCCAGCATCCCTCTCATCACAGGCTTTGGCAGAGACATGATGGATTCCCTGCAGAACACAAAAATCAAACTCAGTGTTATTATTGGGAAGATCAGTGTAGTCGTAATTTAAACCACACAATATGACTTATTATACACAATTACTGCACGAGAACTGCAACTAACTAATTAAGGATTAATCTGCCAACTACCTGCTCAATGAATCACTTAGTCTACGAAATGTTAAGTTCTCAGAGGCCTCAGTGTTTATCTCCTCCATCATTGTTTTACATCACATGATTATAGATTCACAGTTTCTCCTTCATCACAGCTGTTCACAGTAATATTAATTACACACTGCATCATTGAATTGTGCAGACTACAGGTAGGGGAGGTTGTGAATGTCCTGAGATCTTTGTGTCAACATAGACAATACCAAAAAATGCAATTTTCAGATCACAGGAAAATAATAAATAAAAACATATGTTGAAATCAGATGAGCAAAATCTTTAAAATTGTGCCAACAATCATTTCTTGAATTAGATTCTGATGATAGTGTCTAAAATTTAGTTTTACCCTGACTGTAAATGAAGATTAAATGAACCCTTAAATTTTGGCCAAACCAATGTGAAAGTGGGCTGTAATTTTATGAATAGTTGCTTATCACTATGTGGCTTTTACAGTTTAACAGTCTAATCATGGTGCATAATTTTTTTAAATTAGAAAATATTAAGTAGAAAGCTGACAGTAAAGGAGGAGGGAAAAATGGAGGGATGACATTGCTCCCAACATTGCTTGGTCAACCTCCAAAAACCATGTGACATTATTTCCTTAACATATATAATAATATAATATTCCAGCTGACTGAAAATATCAATGAATACAACATGATAATATGTTGACTGATAATAGGTCCTGCATATATCAGGAATTTCAGCTCTATTATCCCAGGAAAAAACATTGAACAATATAATACAGTATATACCATGAACATATTGACAGGTCAGGTGCTCCATATACAAACCTGCTGTGTGTAAATTACAGTATCTACTATCAGAGAGATCAACATTTGTGACCCAATCTGAGTTTTACAAGGTCACAATATTTTAAATCTGTCTCATACCAGCAGTCAGGTTTTCCTCTCTGTAATCATTCCTCCTGTTCATACGGACTATTAAAAGATCTCCTTCAAATGTGCTTTCAATGTAAAGTGATGGAGGATAAAATCCACAGTCATATAAAAGTAGATGATCAGCTTCTATTCAGCTTCATCAGTGTGAGTTAGTCATATCAAGTGATATCTGACACATTTACAGTCTTTTCAGCATCAGATTCCCTCTTAGTGTTTCCCTGTTGAGCTGTGGTGGAAGTATAGTAACAAAAAGACTTTGGTACTAAAAACACTGTAACGTTGAAACATAGAAGATGAAGATTTGACTCATTCAGACGACTGAAGCTTCATATTAGCTTCAGATCAACTTTTAAATCCATGTTTACACAGAAGGAGGACTGTGGGTTTAGTCCTCCATCACTTCCATTGTAAACATTATGAAGGATCTTCTAATGGTCAGTATGAACAGGAGGAATGATTACAGCAATAAAAACACACTTAATGTTCATTTAGACTCCTGACTGGTGTTTTAAGACACATTTAAAATATTGTGACCTTTCTTATCAGGCCTCTTTGATAGGAAATACTGTCATTAACACACTTTTAAATACTACAGAAGCCCCATATTCAGTACCACCTGACGAATTACAGTTCAGGGAAAAAATATCTAAAATTCCAGTCTGGTGAAACATCAGCTCTGATCTAAAGCACATTTAAAATTAACCAACTTGCTCTCAAAACACTGATTTTTCTTTTGAGCCACTTCCTTCACACATGTAGAGGATCGTGTCCTAGTCAAAATTCAAGGTTGTAAAAAAAATACTGATAACCCCAGCTTACATCTACCACCTAACTATTTACATTTACTATATTTAAATATAACGTTAATGTATTTATTGTGCAGTAAAGTGTGTGAACGTGTGTGTCATTGTGTCCCTGAAGGCTGGTCAGCTGCCAGGACTGAAGCTACGTGTGACCTCTGAGCAGCAGAATAACACTGACTGTCCTGCTTTATATTCATGTATCTAACATTATTACATATACACATTATTACAGGATATTTAGGGGGATATTTGAAAATATTCACAACAAGGAAATATAAGCTTAACATCATATATTAGATATTAGACAAGGAAAAGGAGGCTTCACCTGTGCGGGTTATAACAGTTTATCCGCTCTATAATAACATTAATATAAGCATTAAATGGTTAATGTTATTCAGTGTAATAAAGGAGCATTTTACTATTTTTATTCAGATGCGTGTTACTAGCCGGTTAGCTCCATGCTAAGCTAATATCAGCTAACAGCAAAGATATTAGAAATAAAAAACGCCATTTACTGCAGAATGTATATCAAACCAAGGAGCTGTTATTCATATGACAGGGCTAATGTTATAATATTAGCTCTACATGCTCGTTTTAAGCAGTTTTTAGACGCACAAGTACTCACAGGTTTAACTCACGACCTTCACAGAGAAGCGGAAGAGCTGCTACTGATCTGCTACAGGAGCCGGAGAGGGACAAAAGTAGAAGCTGCGAAAGCGAAAAAAAGGGCGGATGAGGTCAGAGACTGCAGGGCCGCGCTTCACCATGCGGTAACTGTGTGGGACCCCCAGATAGAGGGGCCCCAAAACAACTACAGATATACAATTAATCAATCAAACTTTATATATACAGCACCTTCTTAGCAGTAGTTATATGTAGCTAATGTATTTGTCCCAGTGGGGAAATTGGATTGCAGCATTATCACTGGCATTTAAACAAAAGAAAAGAAAAAACAACATACGATAAAGACAATTTAGGACACACAACATGAAACTTCACATCACGGCTTACAGCATTATTAAAAACATAAATGGCTAAGATTTGAAGAAAAAAATAATAATAATAATTTGAGACCATATCAAGTAAGAAATAAAAATGATGAAAATGTATTTAAATAAAATTGATTTAAAAGTGACAGTAATGTAATAATGGTGAAATAGAGTGAAATAAAAACTAGATTAAAAAAGAGGGAAAATAGATTATTATTATTATTATTAGTAGTAGTAGTAGTAGTAGTAGTAGTTAGGGTTAGTAGTATTATAGTATTATTATTATTATTATTATTATTATTATTATTATTATTATTATGTGTTTTTAAAATATTTTAACCCTGATCCAGACTAGAAATGGTATTACTGGAGTCTGTAGACTTTCACACATATAACATTTCACACACAAATACAGTTTTAGCTCCACAGTGTAAAGACAAGCAGCAGTTTGCGGCCTACACAAGTTGTAGTTACACAGTTTGACCAGCAGATGGCGGCAGAGCAACACTGAACTGACCTCGTAGATCTCCCTCAGAGGTTTTTAAGGATCTGAGATGCACTTTGTACAGTTAAATTATACCATATTTTTTCAATTTTCAAGTTTGAATGCACTATATGCAGAAAACATAATTACACTGTATGTTTGCTTGTATATAATATTTTCCTTTTCGCCTTTGTGGTTTTAAATCAATGACCAGAGATGTACAACTCTGAGACATTACTCTGGTCCAGGTCTGTCTTAGTCAGCAGTGGATAGATAAGAGAATAAAAATCACCACTCAGAGCAGCTTTATTAAAATGTTTTATTGAACAAATACTGCAGACTGTTTACAATTGAATGGACAAGCTTTGCTACACGTGCACAGTAAATTAAAGAAAAGAGTTTAAACCTGAAAAAAAGAAAAATATGTTAATGTTTGCAGCATCTTGAAGCAACACAGAGCAACATACAATAAACTGTAACACAGAGCAAAGATGCAGTTTTACACTCAACATTTTCTTCCCATAAAGTGCTTTTTAAAATTGTTTTTAACAAAGATGAAGTACAGACTTTTTTACTTTGACCTAGAAAATCGTGGCGACTTCGGTATTTTAAAAACAACTGGAAAGAATTTATTTACATATACAAAACTGTACTGAGAGCTATTGGAAGGAGAATGATGCATCATATCCAAAAAATAACTGATATCACATGAAAACTTCTCTGAATGTCAGATTCTGGACGAGCAACTCCGATTTTTGCATGATGAAGATTAATAAATGTTTTTTTTTAAAGTATTGTAAACCAAAAGCTGGCTCCTGAACCCAAAGAGGAACAAGTGTAATTCTTTAATATGTTGGTGGATCATCTAGTTTACTTTTTGCAGCATTGTATTCATGTGCTCCATTAAAAAACTGAACAGCTGATCTGTGAGCAGGAGGAGCAAAGCTGTGATTTACCTCCGCTGTCTGAACGTATGAGAGACAGTTTTCATTCTGTTGTTTTCAGTTTATTTCGTTTTTTGACCCCAAAATCTTTAAGAACATGTGATTTACATTCAAAAACATGTCAACCTATCTGTCCTGGTGAGAAAACTGCACTGTTGTCGCCTTTAATGCCAGTTTTTTACACATCTAAGACCCCTTAACTGACAAAAGATAAGTAGACCACAGACCCCCATCTGATAAGATTTTTGCTTTTAGATGTTTTATTACTGAAAGTGTTTGAAACACATGACCAACATATTCAGACATCCGGTCATTGTGTTACTTTATGGGTGAAATTACAGATAACTAAAGAAGTGAAAGTGAAAGAAATGATTCCCCTTTTTGCTGGTGACCACTAGAACCGTCTCAAGGACTCCTTGTGGGTCATTGGACCACACTTTGAGAACCACACACATCACACCTCTACTGGAGTCTGGACTCTCTGTTGACCACTAATATAATGTCACCATTTAAGTTGATATTGTGACAGTTACTGATCAGCATTATCATTCAGTTGGAGTCGTGCTTCTGTCCACCTGCAAAATGGAAGTCCAATATTCACTTTCTTTTAACTCTTTAAATGAAGCAAATGTAAATAATTGAATGGCTGTTGCTGGAAAACATGCCAACTATAAATGGTATCAAAAACAGGGTTTGATTTGATAAAGATGTGAAGGATTTAAAACAACTTGAACCTTCAAAAACTGTTTTTTTTTTTTTGGTCAGTTGGGAGAAGAAACAAGTTCTCAACTCTGACATATCATCATCTTTTACGTTGGTATGTTGAACTGGGAGCAAGTCTATGTTCCCCCAGTTTAATAATAAAATAAAGAATTTCATTGTCTTTCAAGCATTTTCATAGATGAAAAACAACACCATGTAATGTGCATCAGGGAATGGTCATACCTGTCCTGTGGGAGTGTCGGCCTGAGGAAACATAGGGCCACATTTTGATGGGAGGAACATTTCTTAGAAAAGGGGAAGTATAGTTCTGCTGACCCCCGTTGAACTCACATTAGCAAATATTTCCTTATTTCCACATCCAGCAGTTACTCATCAACATTATCATTCATTAGGAGTCATGTTTTTTGTCTCTTTTAGCTCTGTTTTTACTCTTTTACCAGAACAGTAAAGTTGCAGCCGGACAGCTAAACAATGAGCTGAAACTCACTATAAAGCTCCATAAAGCCGAGGAGGAGCTGCAGAGTCACTGTGTGTTTGACACTTTTGATAAATCTTTAACACATGCAAGTCATCGTCATGTTAACACTGACTATCACCACTTTAAAAGCAAATATTAATCTGGGTGTTATTTGGTTTTGCTTCATCACACATTTAATATCTGAGCCATGTGTGTTTCTGGCTCTTAAGCTTTTTTTTTCTCCCATTAAAGAAAAACACGTTTATTCTTCTGGAGCAGGTTAATAAATGACACAAGCACCTTTTAATCAAAGACTGTCACTCACTGCTTTAACTCGCACACTTCAGTCCAGTTTTCACACTAAACCTTAACTGCTAATGACACATGAGCTGTAACGTTACATTACCTGACACGTAAAGTACACCTCGTAATCTCACTTATAGTTCTACATGTATGTGAGTGTGTGCATATATATAAGAGAGAGATATGAGACAGAAAACAGCTCAGATGATAACTGATAAATGCAACCCATTGAAAAATACAGTCGTGATCTGTAACTCATTTGATGCTTGTATCAGAGCCTGTGTGTTTGTGTGTGTGTGTGTGTGTGTGTGTGTGTGTGTGTGTGTGTGTGTGTGTGTGTGTGTGTGCCAGGAGAAAATGTAGACTCCAACAAGAAACAAGAAAATAATCATGTTGTTTGGATTAAGAAGATAATTAAAGCAACATTTCTCCATTTCTCAGCATTCGGTTGAATCAAAGTCTCTGCTTTTGCTTTTTTTTTTTTTCTTCGTCTTTTAAAAAATGATTTTTCCTTATTTTCTACCCAACATAAAGCAGCTGAAAAGTGACGATTTTTATGCTATTTTACTTTTTCATCTTTTCAAAATCTGTCTTTTTTTATTTCAGCATTCGGAAATACAGAGTAGATGTTATAATATGTTCAAGATTGAAGTGATGACAGGTCCATCCTCTGGCTTTGGGCACACAATCTGATTACTAACACGTCCAAAAATTCAGTCTGCTTTGCGGTTATTGTTCCCTTCCCTTGACTGATTGAAACCAGGACGTCCAATGTCTCTCTTTCAGATTATCTCCAAATTTTCCATTTATTATATACACGTTTTATTTGTTAACAATATACACAGTAAGGCATTTTGTCCTTTGCCCACTTTGTCTTTTCTCACACGTCCAAAAATCACAATCAGCTTGGTGTCTTTGAGTTTGAACACAGCATGGTCCTGGGTTGGACATTTATTTGTCCAGTGGCCTGTTGGCTCCCTCACTGGGACTCCACCAGTCCTCCCACTGCAACAAAACCAGAGACCCCGAGACCCAGAGACCCGACCCAGAGACAGGGACACCAGAGGAGAATCACCTCCCGCTGGAGACTCTCCGCTGTGGCTCCTGATCTCATTCCAGCACATCAGTTTGTCGTTTTGGATGACTCGACACTTTTTCATGTGTTCTTGCACCACTTTAATGATCCGCTTGTGTAAGAAGTTGGATTAAAATGAACATTATCCATCTTTTATTCACTGGAACATCAATCTAAAGTTTTCCCATGTGTGTGTTCATGATAATCTTTGTTTGATTTTTAATTGTCTGTGAAACTCTGTGTTTCAGTTTTGCTTCTGGTAAGCTAGTTTATTACCGTAACCTTCATAAAAAGAAAGCAAAATAAAGCCAAAAAGTTAACATAAGCATCTTTAAAGGAGTCTTAGAAGTCTTCCACCTTGAAAACATTATCAGACTCATAATTGACAATTAATAAAAAAAGGTCAAAATTGACATCATCTTTTTTTCCTTTATTCCAGATATTCTTCCTTCTTGGCACAATCTTAAATTATCCACAAAGCAATATGACCACCAGCAGAGATGAGATCTGCTAACCTCGCTTCTTTCTAACTGCACACCTCCAGATTTCTGTCTTTTTTAAACTTGTAGTCTTCAGCCCTAACCGACACTGACTCAACTGATTATCACTCTAAGCAAAAAAAATTCAGCTTTTTTTTCACACATGCTGCAGTTCTCCCAAACACCTGGAAACAATGAACATCTGCAGAGTTCCTTTTTTTCCAAAAAACATTATCTGTCACATTTGGTTCGTATATATTTGCGTTCTCACGTCCTAATCTTTACCGACTCCTCTGTAAACTGACGGCAGCTGAAAAAGTCAACATCACTCCACCCTGAAACGCTGATGATGACATGATGCACCACTCCTTCCCTTCATGGCTGCCGCATCCATTTAAAAAAACTCCTCCAGGGTTCGTGTGAGCATCATATCTGCTCCAAAGTGTGTGATGATGTTAGAAAGACAGTCTTTCATGCAACAGAGAGGACAGCGTGGTATAATCTGCTGACAGAGTGATTACATTGTTATTGAAATCACTCCTGACACAATAAGTTAATAATAAAAAAAGAAGAATTAGCGTGTGATTGTTAGACGTTGGAGTTCTCCACACCATCAAGTACTGGATAAAAAAATGACAGGTCGATACGGTCGTGGCTACGAGCTGCAGAGGTATTTTGAAGTCTATGGAGCGCACGTTTAACTGAAGAGATGCTCATGAGTTTCACATCATCAGGAAAGCATTTAGGAGGGGGAGTCTGGAGCCGCTGGGATGTACCATCATGATACTGGAGGGTCCGAGGAGGAGGAAGAGGGTGTTAGAAGTTGTAGGGCCGCACCATCATGGAGGTGGAGCGCAGGGAGTAGCTGGGGCCTTTGAAGTGGTGCCACTTGATGCCGTTGAGCTTCCTGATGTTGTGGCCGACAACGTAGTACATACCGTTCAGGTTGGAGAAACCGCAGGCGTCAAACCACCAACCTAGAGAGAGGGAGAAGGAGAACGATGATTAGATTCAGATAAGTGAGAGTTTGGAAAGATAAGAGGGGATAAGGAAGATGAGTGAGGTGAGGCAGGATTATAGGAGGATGAAAGGAAGTGATAGGAGAGAGAGGGGAAAGGATGGAAAGGTGCAGTGGGAGAGAACGAGAAATTGAGAAAGTACAAACAGTTATAAAAGTTTAAAGCACACAACCTTCAAAATATGATCTCACTACTCTGGATGATGATCAATCTGTGAATCATTCTCTCTCATCTGTTTGTCTTCATATCTGTTTCTGTCGTTCCAGCAGTGGAAGGAAACTAAGCAGTAAACTAGATTAGTACTCAAGTACACTGCAAAAAACTGATGTCTCAAAAAACAACACACGTGACTGTGTTGATGGCATTTTGAGACATTGTGTAGATTTTAGCACAGAACGTGTACATTTCTTTGTTAACCCTCATAATCCAATAACTTAATTCTACTTTAAGTTTATTTTGTATTTTGACAGTTTTGAATGCAACTCTAACTTATAACAGAGTATTTCTACAGTGTGATAGTACAACTTTTACTGAAGTGAAATATCTGATTACTTCTTCTGATACTTCTTTGTCCTTGTCTAAGATATGAATCTGCATGCCTTCTATGTTTTATGTTTTTAGTTTGAGTTTTTATGTGTTTTTTTTAAGCTTGAACAAATGCTTTTAGACATTTTTATGGCATGTTAAGCTTTGAGTGAGTGTGTGTAGAAAACATTGGCTTTTCTGTCTGTTTAATATGTACTAGTTTGATCTGACTTGTTTTTTAAATTATGATGTGCTGAATCTCCTGTCTGCATAACAAATTCACCCTTCAGGTATTAATAAAGAAACCTTAAACCTTGAACTATATGGTAAATGGACTGTACTTATATAGCGCCTTTTCTAGTCTTTACGACCACTCAAAGTTTACACTACATTTCATTCACCACATTCATACACTGATGACAGGAGCTACCACGCAGGGTGCCAACCTGCTCATCAGAGGAAGCTAACCATTCATACATATTCATACACCATTGGCGCAGCAACGGGAGCAATTTGGGGTTAAGTGTCTTGCCCAAGGACACGTCGACATGTGGACTGGAGGAGCTGGGAATTGAACTGCCAATCTTCCAATTGGAGGATGACTGCTCTACCTCCTGAGCCACAGACACCCATAACTTTTTCCATCTGATTGTCTCGGTCACTGTCTCTATTTCCTCATCCTTATTTATTCTTTTACTTTCTGAACTCAAAAACAGCTTCAACAGACTTCTAACAATCAACAAGTTCTCATACCTTAATGACAAAGCGTGCTGTTTTTCAGCAGCTTAAAATAATCACTTTTAAGATTTTAATGATACTTTTAAGAGACTCACCAAATCCTGACAACATCAGCAACAAACCTGAACTCATGTCTAGTTTTCTGTGTATATTATTGTATCATGCACCATATTTTATTTTGCTTTTTATCCTTTGCTTTATTGTATTTATTATACGGCTGTACTGTGATACTTTCATCGGACAGTTGTTTTAGCCTGTCTATGTATATTAAACATCTGTCCCTATTAAATGAACCATAATAATAATAAGAACATTTATATAATAATGCCACATAATACGGCCACCTCTATGATTAAGATTTGGTAAAATATAGGCAATTAAAACTACTATATGTGGTTAAAATTAAAGTTAAAGTAGGATCAGTGTCTTGCTTTAAAGAAACATCGTCTGTTAGCAGGAGACAATCATCTCCGATCTCATTTCTACGATGTTTTGCAGCTCTATAAAAACTTCATTATTCACATTACCACAAGAGGAAAAAAGTAAACATAGTTAGTTTGAAACACTGTTACATAAAACCGCTGATTTATCTCTGGTGAGGGTTTTCCTAACATCGTAACTCGACTGTAAACATCGCAGCAGAATGAAGTGATAAAATTACACTTTGAGTTTGGGCTCATGACACAATTAGAGGACGTGTAGCAATACATTTTTAAATCAGTATGATTTCTCATTATTGGCATATTTGAGTGTAATTTTCATAGTTAGACCTCAGTTTCTTCCTCAGGGGAAAGCTGGATCAGTGTGCAGCTGCTTTTGTGTTCCAATCTTTTGTTTTTGTAAATAACCCAACACTATTTCTCTCCTTTACTTTTGTCCTCAAGCTCTGTCTCCAGATCTTTTCTTCATCCCCTCTTCATCCATTTCTCTCTCTCTCTCTCTCTGTTTTTCCCTTTTCATCTATGTCACTCTACTTTTGTGGGTTTTTTATCCCCTGTTAAATTGCAGTGATTTTAGTTGACTCACTGACTAATGGTGACTATCAGAGTCTTTTCCTCAGAGAGTTCGGGGGTTTTGCGGGAATGATTAAGTTAATCAGCGATCACGACCCGTCGAGGGGGGGGAGGGGAGGCTGCTACGACTAAACAGCTGTTTGTCTTGGCTCTTCGGGAAAATACCTCATAAAAATCTGCATCTTTGGAATCGCAACTCTGCGTGAAGTATTTGCTGATGATGTGAGATTTATGACAGAGAAGAATCATTTAACAAGGATTTAATAAAGTCTCATTCGGAGCTGCAACAACAAAAAAACTACTTTGAACAATTCTTTTACTAGTTTTTGTGGGTTGCAGCTTCTCCAATGTGAGGATTTTAAGCTTTTCTGTGTTAAACATGGCAGTAAACTGAATATCTTTAGATTTTAGACTCTTGATCAGACAAAAAAAGACATTTGAAGACATCACAATGGGGTCTAAGAAATTATAACAGACATTTTTCTCCATTTTATAGACAAAATGACTAATTGATGATAATTGTGAGTTTTCGTCAAAGGAAACACTGTTATCATTTATGTGGATCCAACCTGTGAAATTATATTTTAATAGAAATGTGTTTCTTTCCATTCTGTGAATTAGAAAATGGGCTTATTTTAGATAGATTGATACTGTATTGATCTCGTCAACAACAAGATGCAGAAGATTTCATCACACTATGAGTCAGTAGTAAAAATACAATTGAATTTAAGAGACACATTTGACACAGATCCTTCTCCTTACTTTCATAGCTCTTAATGATCAGACTCCATCATATCTTAAAGAGCTCATAGTACCTTATGTAGCTACCAGAACACTGCGCTCCCAGCATGCAGGCCTACTGCTGGTTCCAGATTCAGTCCGAGGGGCAGACACCCTCTCTACATTTAAGAGTAGGCTTAAAACTTTCCTTTTTGATAAAGCTTATAGTTAGGGCTCCAGCTCCTAGTTTATGCTGCTATAGGCTTAGACTGCTGGGGGACTCCCACTCCCATGATGCACTGAGCTCCTTTCTCCTCCTCTCTCTCTCTATCCATCCATCTATATCCATTAACATTGATGTACTATTAATGCATTCAATAACCTAAACTTCTTCCCTGGAGTTGTCTGTGCTTTCTCGTCTCACAGGTAATCTGGGCCTGTAGACGTCCGGATGACAGATTCCAGTCCCGGACCTTCTAGCTTCAATGTTTATTTTCTATGTGCTTCTCCCTCCTATCCTTCCTCTCTCTCCTCTCTACCACACCTGGTCGAGGCAGATGGCCGCCCACTTTGAGTCTGGTTCTGAGGTTTCTTCCTGTTAAAAGGGAGTTTTTTCTTGCCACTGTCGCCAAGTGCTTGTTCATGTGGGAATGTTGAGTCTCTTTAAAATCAAACCTGAAGAGTTCGGTTTAGACCTGTTCTATGTGTAAAGGGCCTTGAGATGACTTTGTTGTGATTTCGCGCTATATAAATAAAGATTGATTGATTGATTGAGTTTGTCATTAAAATATCATAACTTGACATGAAGCAGCTGTAAAGCAGAGACGTTACCTCCGGTGAGCATCAGGGCACATTTGCAGTGGTCACAGTTGTCGTTGTCGTGGTCTCGGGTGCTGAAGCCGGTCCCCTGGGTGGCCAGGCTGCTCTGCCTCCCTACTGTACCGCGGTAACCTCTCAGATACAACCTGAGACAGAGACGACACATCATGACTTACAGGCTGCGTGACTAAAACACTGATGCATGTGGAGCTGTGTTGAAAAGAGTATCATTATGTGGAAGTGAATGTACATACATCCACTAGCCGGTTTATTAGGAACACATGTGCAAGCTAATGCAATCCAATACAACAGCTCTGCCATAAATTGAAGTTTTACAAAGTTTATACATTTTCAGTTTTTGTTAACAATATCATAAAGGTGATAATTCTACTATATGTTTATTATTGAGCTTGCAATGGGTTGTGGTGTAGTGGAGTGCATTATATTTAAAAGTGTATGTAAATGAGTTGGATGGACAAACAAGAATGACCTCAAGCAAAGGAAGGAAGGGAGGAAGATGGAATGAAGGGAGGGAAGAAGGAAGGATGCAAGGGAGGAAGAAGGAAGGAAAGGAGGAAGGAAGGTAGGAAGACGGAAGAAAAGGAGGGAGGAAGGAAGGAACGGAGGGAGGAAGGAAGGAACGGAGGAAGATGGAATGAAGGGAGGGAAGAAGGAAGGATAGAAGGGAGGAAGAAGGAAGGAAAGGAGGGAGGGAGGAAGGAACGGACGAAGAAGGAAGGAAAGGAGGGAGGAAGGAAGGAAGGAGGGAGAAAGGGAAAGAGGAAAGAAGGAAGGAGGAAGGAAGGAAGGAGGGAGGAAGGAAGGACAGAAGGAAGGAAGAAAGGGGGATGAGGAAGGAAAGAAGCAAGGGAGGAAAGAGAGGAGGGAGGGAGGAAGGACGGACGGACGGAAGGAAGGAAGGAAGGGAGGAAAGAAGGAATGTATTTAATTCAGTTGATTGCAATGTGCAACCTCACCACTAGATGTCACTAAATCCCACACACTGCACCTCTAATCAAGGTTCTGAATAACAAACATAATACCGCCTAGATTACAATCAAAAGTGGCGTTTGATATGCAACATTTCTGTATTTCGAAGAGAAGGACGAAGATGATGATAAAGAGGAGGTTGCATAGGGGAAGGAATGTAACACTGAACACATCCTGAGTCCTGCATGTGGTTTAGTTTAGGCACCAGGTTTAAGTTTAACTTGACAGGCTACTTAAAGTGTATATAAAGACTGTTATATGTTATATGTGTGTATTAGTTACCTGTACTGCTGCCTCTCACTGGCCAGCGTGAATCTGTCGTACTGAGCGTGGGCGACGTTTCCCTCCCAGTCCTTCAGCTCTATTCTCAGAGAGTACTGGCTCTGACTGGTCAGCAGGTACAACACTTCATTACCCAACCAGTGCTCTCCGAACACGTCTCCAAAGCCCTGCAGGAAGGGAGGGAGAGAAGTATGATTATAGTTAGATATTATTATTCTAACCTTTATTTTGATCGATGGCTCTCGGGAGACCAACTGACCATTTTGTACTCCCTCCAGCTCCTCTGGAAGTCCACGCTGCCGTTAAATCGCCGCTGGAAGACCGTCCAGCCTCCTCCGCTCGTCTCCATGTCACAGTACACCTACAAGCACAATACGCATTAATCCATATTTCTGAGAACGTGCCAGACAGATAGTTTTCATTATTTTGAAACTCAACTTTGGCATCAGTCTGTCATTTTACAAACTCCAGACTCCTGTATCAGTGAGAGCAGAGAGTCCAAATAAGCTTTAAAATTTACTTTGAACTGATTCAAACCAACGGACACATACTTGTAATAATCCTTGACTATTTAAATAGTTTCATAAGGTGACTGGTGACAAATAAATGTAGGAATAAACTGCATATTAGCATCTTGTCCTGACTTTACTGTTTTGGTATTTTCTGAAGTTTTATAAATAACTTTTAAACTGAAAAGCTGATTGTTGGTTCTTCCTTCCTCCCTCCTTTCCTTCCTTCCTCCCTCCCTCCCTCCTTTCCTTCCTTCTTCCTTCCTCCCTCCCTCGTTTCCTTCTTTCCTTCCTCCCTCCCTCCTTGCTCCTTTCCTTCCTTCCTCCCTCCTTCCTTCTTTCCTTCCTTCCTCCTTCCTTCCTCCCTCCTTCCACTGGAGGAAGGAGGGAGGGTTAAATGAACACGTGATTCAAACCAACGGACACAATACCGATTACAAAATAAATCTACTTGTAATAATCCTTGATTATTTAAATAGTTTCATAAGGTGACTGATAGGATTTATGCTGAATATAAGGACAAATAAATTAGCAATATATATGCATATTAGCATCTTGTCCTGACTTTACTGTTTTGGTATTTTTAAATAACTTTTAAACTGAAAAGCTGATTGTTGGTTCAACAGAAACTCATCAGCGTCTCTAACATACTGAAGCACTCTGTCTGCCTCCGCCTACCAAACACATTTTAAAATGTACAATAATTGAAGTTAATTTGGTGTTATCAATCATTTTCAGACAGGGGTCACTTGTAAAGGTGGCTGCCCTTATTGTACTCTCATTATAATCCCTTCTACTTAGTTTCACAGTGTTGTTCCTTGGGTGGGGGATTAACTGTTCGACTCTGCTGACTGAGGGGAAAATTAAATTATACAAATTTAACTGCTTTTTGTTTTCTTATGAAATAGGCTGGCAACGAAACAAAACCCCCTTTAGTGAATAAGTGTCTTCTTAGGGGGAAAGTTTTATCACAAACATAGAAGATATATTTCTTTTTTGTCAGTATTTTCAATTCTCGAGATAATACTGTAATTTCTTGTTTTTAGGCTTTTCAGCTCAGTATTTATCAGGTTGACAGATTCCCCAAAAGTGGAACCCAGAAAGAACATAAAGTGTCTTTTCAACATTCTGACAAACACGTCAGCAAATG
>NC_084972.1:32692766-32935266 GCF_963691925.1 Scomber scombrus | reverse complement strand
CTGGTTAATAACTTTAAAGCTGGAGGGCGGGACTTTTGTCTCCCCTTCTGGCAGTGAGAGTAATTACAAAAACACTGCTGACACGTCACACTGTACCCTGCTACATCACTACTGTTGCAGCTGTAAAACAGTGGATAACTTGTTTTGAGCGTCACACAACATCCACGAAATGACTCATTTCAATATCAGGGTTTGATTCACTCAGTCCGATAACATCTGGAAATAACTTTTTTACTATTATAAATAGTATGCGTTCATCTGGCCATCATGGGAATGTCAAACCCCACAGTAGAGTAAAAACTTCTACTGTAATACAGAGATTGATCTGCTTGTGATAGGCTTAATTAGCATTGCGTGAACTTGTTTGGCTTGAATATAACAGACATTCATTTAAATGTAAAATGTTTATTTGTACATACAAATGTGTGTTTTGATTCTTCCTTTCCTTCGTGGAACAAAACCTTTTTGGCGATATACTTGAGTTTAGATTTGAGTTTTTCATACACTGATTTTGTTTTAGTTTGAGGACAAAATGTTTGTTTGATTAAAATTAGAGACAGTAACATTGTTTTTCTGCACACTCTGATTTGCAGGAATATTTATGAGGTCAGGGACTGCAAGCCGTGTCATATAAACATAAATTACATGCTGATGAATTCACATAAAAATGTCCTGACATTTTAAAATGAATGGACAGTTTTATTTATTGTACCTGCAGTCTGTTTTTCTCCACCTTCATGTCCTCCAGCTCTCCTCTCTGCTGAGACTCCAACAGCTTCACTTTACTCTCCAAACGACTGAAACACACAAAGAGAAAAATAGACGTTAAACTTTGATCTAAAACAGATTCACTGATCCTTTCTTTGTGAATATTGTTCAGACTGCAGTTTTCTTCTTCTGATGCAGGAAGCTGCTAAAATATAAATAACATGATAAGACAGAGATATTTCCAGATAAGAAACAGTCATGTTTTAATGATGAACAACATCAAAAGGAAGGAAATGAGTCAGGTGGGAAAATTCAGTCTTATTCTCAGGAAGGAAGGAAGGAAGGGAAGGAAGAAGGAAGGGAGGAAGGGAGGAAGAAGGAAGGCAGGAGGAAGAAGGAAGGAAAGGAAGGAGGGAAGGAAGGAAGGAAAGCAAGGAGGGAAGGAAGGAAAAGAGGGAGGAAGGAAGGAAGGAAGGGAGGAAAGAAGAAGGAAGGAGGGAAGGAAGGAAAGGAGGGAGGAAGGAAGGGAGGAAAGGAAAGAAGGAAGGGGGAAGGAAAGGAAGGATGGAAAAAGGAAGGAAAGGAGGGGGGAAGGGAGGAAGGAAGAAGGAAGGAAAGGAAGGGGGAGCGAGGAAGGAAAGGAAGGAAGGATGGAAGAAGGAAGGACAGACAGAAGGAAGGAAGGAAGGGAGGAAAGAAGGAACAGTCAAAACAGACGGGATCTATTTGAACCGGGAGGACAATACGAAGGTTAAACATCAGTTTCTCATTTAATCACCTTGTTAAACTTATTTTATTTTTTATTTTACTTTACATTCTTTCTCCACCTGCTGCTCCGCATGCAGCACATATGACCCTTAACATCTGGCTATGCCTTCTATGTTATGTAGGAACATCAGTAAATTACAGAGAGGACGAGGCGGCAGGATGAAGGAAAGTGAATGAACCACAAAGTAAACAACTCCTGGAATGTGTCATTTTATTTGACATGAAGGTTGTGTGCATCGCCGGAGGGAGGACTCAAACCCAAACTATTTGTACAACAAATCTGTCCGTAATGGACCAGAGGTTGTAACTCCTGAGTTACTCCCTCTCGTTAGTGAAGCAGTTAAACAGTGAGATATAGATTAATAACCCGACCATTATTCTTTCTGTCAGAGCAGAGCACAGTCCACGTTATCTCTGCAGCTGAACCAGCAGCTGCTGAAAATAGACTCCAGTCCACAGTTGGATCAACAACGTAGGAGCCAAATGAATGAAACCTGATGAAGGAGTGGCAGCGGCTTCAGAGGAGAATACAGGACACTGAAAGTGGCCGAATGTCCAGTTCACACTCTGTTCTCTGGCTCAGTGCAGAGAGTGTGAAGGGGTCGGGGGTCCTGCATGATTCAGGTGGGAAAATGTGTCTTATTCTCAGTTTCCCAGAATAATTCACAGTCTGTGTGTGAAGAAGAGTTAAATATGGTCACTTTAATCAGGACAAAGCTTCAACTAGCATCAACTAAACACTTTTAAATGAGGATCATCAATTATGGTTTTATATTTTCAATAAATACAATCATCAGAGCGGTTTACACAAACTGTGAAGCAGAAAGAGTCTCTGCACCTCACAAACATGTCGTCATCAAGCTAACGGCCAACATGTCAAAGAGAAAGATAGAGACATCAGACTGTTTACAGCACACTGACATTACTACATGTAGTTCAGGGTGAGACTGGAAGCGTAGCAGGAGTCTGATGTTGTTGTTCTTCAGCCAACAAAGTGCTCAAATAACAGATGAACAAATGTGAGAAAAACAACACAAAGCTGAATTGAGGAAGAATCTTTATTTCACCTCTCAGCAGCGGACCTTCATCACGTATGTAATGCAGCTTTCTATACTGTTTACTCTACGAGGAGGCGGAGTCCTCATCAGTCATCCTCAGACAGAGAATGATGCAAACCAGCAATCAGCAAATCTTTTGGCATTTTTGCTTAAAAATGATTAAAATGACTAATTGATTAGTTTGCTGGTTGATTTTTCTGTTGATCAACAGATGAATCATTGCAGCAGGGGAATCTTAAAAACTTTGGTCAGATTTTAAATTATACTGAAAAAATGCCGTATATCAAAATGTCAAAATGTTAATGTAAACAAGAACAAGTCACTAATTTCCTCACAGATTTGATCCTCATGAATCCAGCAGCTGTTGTTTCCTGCAGCAAAAATACAGTAATTCTAAACGTAAAGGTCCTGATGCACCAAACTCAGCTTAGATAATGTTTCTTGTTGCAGAAAGTAGTAAAAAAGTAGTGAAAATGAAAATATGCTGCAGCTATTGCACCAAACTCCAAATTTCCTATTGTCTTACCTCTAAACATTTTTAACCTTCATATCATTTATTATACTATATTATAAATATATTTCTGATCAGTCTTTAACAATAAGGAAGCTTAACTGAGAGATTAGATGGGTTTAATACTCTCTTGTAGTTCCACAGGTGTAATATAATATCTGTTGATATTAATATTGGTTCATAAAGTGGAAACCGCTCATACATGGATGATTATTATAACCAATTTTTTTCTTTTTTCTATATTTCTCATGCAGATTATCATATAAGTAGATTTGTATTTGTAATTTGTAATAATTAGCGTAAATGAATAATGAATGAATGAAGTAAGGAAACCGACAGTTTTGCTATTTACAGAGTTTTACTAACTCTCAAAAACTCGTTGTTTCACTGCTGCGTCTCGTTGGCTCGTTTTTGGCAGTTTGTCTTCAGCTTCAAAGAGAAATCATTCATCACTGAGAGAAAATAACTTTCTTGTTGTTGTTGTGATTTCAGAGTGAACACAGAAGCAGCTTCAGCTAACCAGCCTGAAGCAGACGAGTTACTGTGAGGCAATAATAGTGCTGCAGCTGATAAATACATATCATACATATCATACATGTATCACTGGGAGAAAAATAAAAAAATATATATATATTATATGCTATATGCATATGTTGGCATGTATGTAAAAACCCGCAATGAACACTGTAAGTAAATTATTTAAGCTTTTTGCTCCATATAAGCAGTTAATCTCTATAACTGTGATCTCTATATGAGGTTTCCCCCGTTTAACATCTGCAGCTTTTTTTTAACCTGAAGTCCATTTTCTACTGAAGTGAGGCTGACAAGAGTCAGACACAACGCTCCATCATTGTCACATGTGTTGCAGTATCGCGTGGCTCTTTTACACTTCGGGGTGATATTATTTTACTTTAGTAGGTGAGACTTTGGTCAAATTAAGAGCTGAAACACATTATCAGCTCCCAGTTCTGATCACTTCAATATGCTGACCTGCGCATGAACGAGACGGCCTGATTTAATATGAAGTAGACGGATGAGGAGTCGCTGATCGTTTGCTGTGGCTGTGGTTTGTAGAGAGTGTGTGTGTGTGTGTGTATGTGTGTGTGTGCGCGCGCGTGTGTAGATATAAGAGTTTGCACATGTCCCCGGCTACATGCAGACAGAGTGTATATGTGTTTACATTTTGCTGTTTGCACTCTACAAATAACTGAAAATGTGTGTTTTTCATGGTGTGGATTTTTCAAAAGGCTAAAAGGTAATTTTCTATATTTTTTTTCTTGTCAACATATTTCATTTTTGGATCCAAACCAACAATGAAGTGATCTACTAACAAGTACTCTCTCTCTCTGTGTGTGTGTGTGTGTGTGTGTGTGTGTGTGTGTGTGTGTGTGTGTCAAAGTCTGATATCTTATTTCTCTGTTGTTGTCCAAAAACTATTAAAAACACATCAGTAGGTCACATCGCTTCACTGGGTGACATGTTCCTTCATCATGAAGAGTTTGGTCGTGTTAGTTTGTTTAGAAACGGCTCCAAAGACTAATAACTGTGATCATGTTTTCAGTCTCAGGGGAGTAGTTCTGTGTAAGACGGATGCTAATGAGCATGTGTAGGAAACGTGTTTCTGCTCACAGCTTCACTGCTTGTTGTGTTACAGACATAGACTGTATATAAGAAAAATGGACATAACATCCGTGACGTCACACATTGGTTTGTGGACTGCTGCTCGGAGGCCAATAGTATCTTATCTGAGCAGCGCCATCTTGAAAATTTCAGGTGCATGCTGGGAAAAATAAAAACACAGATTCTACTTATATGGCATCAGGAGGAGCATGAGGCGCCCTCCTGAACCTGTGAACCAATCAACCTGTCAATCACGACGTAGCCACGCCCTAATGCATACCCTGCTTTATCGTCACATATAAAATCAGGGAGGCTAAAATGTCCCAAATGAACATCATACTGCATTGAAGAAGGCTTTAAACTAGCGATTGAGACCATAAACACATTTTGAAAACGTTTACTGAGGTTAGAAATCAAGTGAGAAACAAGAATTCTCCATTGACTTGTATAGAGACGGAAGTCCTTTTGACACCAAACGGTCGCCCCCTGGTGGCCTTTTGATAGAATGCAGTCTTAAGTTTCCGCGTTGGCATCATTTCAGAGGACCGGAACTCCCCGCCTGGCAGGAATGCGTTTCTGCTCACAGCTTCACTGCTTGTTGTGTTACAGATCACAACCTCTGGACTAGTTTGAGACGTCTCTGTAATGAGTTTAAAAAACTGTGAAAATCTAAATCAAAATATTTATCACACATCAATTAACCGAGAATCCATCTAGTTTTAATCTGAAAAATAATATGAGGGTAGGAAAACAGAGGGAGAAGTTAACAAACTGTTAGTGTACATGCAAAAGTGCAGAATGAGTCTCTACACACACACACACACACACACACATACACACACACACACACACACACACACACACACACACACACACACACACACACATACACACACACACACACACACACACACACACACACACACACACACACACACACACACACACGCTGCCTCTCTGTTTGTATTATATCTGTTACTGTAAACAGAGAACACGCTTGATAATTACTCTGCATGTTTCAGCACACAGAGCATCGTCCAAGTTCACCTCACAATGAAAAATAGTGAAAATATTGTGACTCCAAATATTGGTCGGTCTCGCAGCAACAGCTGTGGACGTATTTCCATCTTCTGTAATGACTTGCTTGTATTTCAAATACTCTCACTGTTGAGTTGTGAAATCACTGATAAGGCCTCTCCGCTCGGGGTCGACTCATATTTGGGTCAGAGGATTATAATAAAAACGGGTTTTCGTGGAAAATCACAGAAATGTTGATTGTGGATATAACAAACAGAGCTGAAGTCAAAACACTTGTGTTGTTTCCAAGAGCAACTCAAGACAAGTTTCAATTAAAAACAGGGAGCCAATTTATCAAAGTGCTCAATGTGACATTTCTTCACTTTTACTTGCAAATGTAACAATTCGTCTAATTTCTTTGGACGTAAAAAAAAAAAAATTGAAAGTTGTATAGAGACGGAAGTCCTTTTGACACCAAAACGGTCGCCCCCTGGCGGCCTTTTGATAGAATGCAGTTTTAAGTGACGTCATTTTAGAGGACTGGAACTCCCCGCCTGGTTTTGACTCAGACTGAAGAGTTTTAAAGTTTTTACAGTTTTCACTCTGACTGTTTTGATCTACAAAGCATCAAATCGGTCACCACAAGTCTCACAGTGAGCTATAGGAGCAACATTTTGGATTGACGACTAAAGGTTTCAGCACAGTTTCATCTCAGACAACTCAACTCACTGGGGCCTAATTTGACTTTTTGGAGTGTTATTGAGTCTTACATCAAACACATGTAGCCTCACATATTCTGACAGATGTAGAAACAATGATTTCTCTACCTGTTTTTGTCTCGTAGCTGGCTGATCTCAGTCGTCTGCAGTAACAGCTCTTTCTCCAGCTTGTTGGTGGACAGAGAATTCTCTAGAAGTTGGATCTCTATCCGAGATGTTTGGTTCAGCACCTGGTGGAATAAATCGCATCAAACCCTCAAAACTTGCTTTCAAGTGACACAATCAGCCAATGAGATCGAACCCATCCACGTGACAGTTTCATGTAATCGTCACCTTTGCTTCGACCACGTTGAGTTTGCGCGTCTGCTCCGCTGTGTGCGTGAGGAGGTTGGTTCCGATCTCCAGCATGGTGGCCGTCTGGTTGTGAACAACGTGTGATGGTATGTTAGCGGTGTCTGATCGGATGTTCCTCTGAATGACGGTCTCCAGCTGCAGGAGGAACAGACACAAAGTACATGAGGTGATGAGATAAGAGACGACAGACCACAGCAGACAGTGATTTATTCCTTCATCAGTAAAACGACACTTCAGATTATTTTGAGTCTTTCCAGAAGTTCAGCAGTGAAATGTTTCATTTTGAGGTCTTGAACCACCCACTCAGTGCATCCAGTCCCCCAAATCAAACATGTCAGGGGGTTCTGGTATATAAAGACGCACGTCTCTCCATCTCTGGGAATATCAGCTGATGCCAGCTCGCACTGCCACGCCGTGACCTTTAACCCCTGACAAATAAATAATCCATCCATCCAGCCATCTAGCCGTCCTTCAGAGTCCACGTCCCCAGGATATCAGTGCCACTGAGAAGCACAGGCAGTTGATAAATATACCACTGCACTAACAAACAGATTGGTCCCAGCGGGACGACAAATGAGGCAGTTTGATGGGTCAGCGGGAGAGAAGTTCAGGCCTCAGCGCCAGAACACATCTGAGTCACTTTTCTCAAATGGATTTCATCACAAATCTTTATTATGACATTTTAAAACATGTTTAAACCTGATGAAGGTCAGATTGAGGTTGATACTGTGCATTTAAAATGTTGTGGTATAAAGTCAGTCTGTTGATGCTCTTTTTCACTTTAAAGAACATTTCAAGGATTATCAGGTGATCAGTGTAAAGTTTGTTCACTCTGTGTTTATGTAGATTCATAAAGTCACAGCAGACAGGTAGCAGAGCCTCAAGATGAGAACATATAAAGTATTTAACTACGAACTCAAACCTTGATAGCTCCTCTATCCCTGCATGTTTAAAACATGCAACATGGCCTTGTGGCTCTGTAGTGTGTGTTGTGGGTTTTAGGAGACATGACTCAGTGTAGAGCTGGTAGTCATTACCAACCAGCCTTGATCAGCTGCTATCAGACTAACACTACCAGCAGCTCTGTGTGAGAGACACAAACTGAGGATAAAGTCAGCCGGTGTTCTGATGTTTATACTTGATGCTGCAGCTGATGAATGAAACAGACCTTGGAGTCTTGTCAAGTATATCAAAATTAGAGAATAAACTGAATTTTCAAATCCAAGAAGACAGAAATAAGCTAATTGACCTTATTAAGCTAATCACTTGTATCAACATCATATGCCAACATAGACCTACAGTATGTGATTATGTGTGCAGCGTGGTTAAGTTTTAGTAAGGTTTTTTATTAGTTTTTGCCTGTATGCATTCATGCTTTATTCATTTTCTAGAGTTCCTGTGTCTATCATGTGTGAAGCACGTTGAAATTGCTTTTGAATGATATTGTGTTAAACAAATAAACTTGAACCTGAGTAAAACACATGCAAACACCACAGTGCATAGATCCTTTCATCTATTAAGGCATCTGTTATCCAATATATATACCAATATAACACTTTTAATAAATGATGACGATGAATGATGAATAAACTGTATTTGTGAATGATAGTTTTTGAATATTTTTAAATAAATGTGAGCCAAACCCTCAACAAAATGTGTATCAGCTGCACACATTTTTTTTTAGAAACTAAACTTGTTCTTTGGCAAAACTTTGCAACACTTTTCAATGACATTGTGTGCAGAGTACTTGACATAAACTGTATCTTGCAAACTAAGAAACAAACTTGAGAAACATGCAGCAGGTTGTGAAGAGTAAAACGTTGGAGAACACGATTGAAATCCGTCCTTCAGACTGATGTTAAAGACTGTTTGACTGAAAGGTATTTGTTATGACTGCTGCCTCATATTTCATTATCCTCCAGTTTAACCAGCGTCATGTTTTTATGGTTTTATTTCTTTCATCCGCTGACCTTATCGCATCCATCACTCTTCATGCATGCTGACGGCGCTATTACTCATTTTCACTACCCAATTAAACTTATTCAAGTGCTATTATGTTTAGTCTGCTTCAATTCAGATTCAGATTAAACAAGCATCGCTCTGTTCAATCAGAAAATGATTTTACGAGAGGCGGAGATACGAATCGCAACTGCATCAGATCCAAGAGGCTTTCTGGAGTGTGAGCGAGTAAATTGGGCAAACCTGGAAAAAAAGAGAGAAAGAAAGGAAAAAAAAAACAGATGTTGTGACGCAGCAAGAAGTTAATCAAATAATCAAACGGAGAGAAAATAGCTGGAACGAGCTGATTGGTTTTCCCTCCTGCTCTGCTTCCTGTGATGCTGCGCTGATAAAACTCTGATGAAAGCCAAAAACTCCACCTGGCTGCAGCACAGTCAAAACCAGCAGAGATAGAAATAGAAACACAAAATAGTTCAAGTATTGACAGTATGAACAAATATATTTCATGTGTGTAAGAGAGAGAGAAAGAGAGAGAGCGAGACAGAGAGAGAGGAGGAGAAAAAAGGAGAGAATTGAGATGAATTGAAAGAAGGAAATCAAAGTTCAGCAGGTTCTTTTTTTGGTCTTTTTTTTTGTTATTTCTTGTTGAATCTCTGGAGACGCAATGTGCTGACTTTTTAATTGACCCTTGCTTCCTGCCATAGGATTAAAACAACACACACACACACACACACACACAATACATGAAACCTCTTCACACAACACAAAAACACAGAAACTGGCATACATTCATGCACAAACACAATTAGCCGTACTTGCACACACACACACACACACACACACACACGCACACACACGCACTCACAATTATAAACTATACAAGTGGAGCTTGACCAGTGAGCTCTGGGAGAACGCGGTTAACCCCACGTATGGAGGGCTTGTTTCTGAGACGCTAACTCAAACCACATGTTGGCTTCGCTGTGATCTGGCCCCTCTGTGTGACTTCACAGAGAGAGAAGGGGGGGGGTTGGGTGTGTGTGTGTGACCAAACAGTCCCGATAACAAGACTGACGCACGGGCAAGTAGCACTGATAGAGATCTGGGGTAACAAGTGCACTGTGGGTCGCTGGAGTGTGTCGGGATCAGAGCTGGCAGCTCTGGATCTGAAGGGACACTGAGTGAGGCTGAAACGCGCCAGAAAAGTGACTGAACAGCTCAAAGATCAGAACCAGAGCTGTGATACTGCAGTGTGGAAGTTGTCGAGGTTGGTTAAGTGGATGCCTGAATGTTAAAGGGAATATAACCTGCTTTTTGTGATTTTCTGTTATTTATATACTTCCAAAACTTCCATCTACAAGTCAGAAACCCCAGATTCAACCTGCTCTTAACATTCAGTTTGTAAAGTTACCCCAACTTCAGGTCTCCATGGCAATGAGAAGACAGTAGGTGTAGAGGTGCATCACTTCCTTAAGCTTTGACCCAGGAGTACAACAGGAGCTAACTCCAAAAAATGAGTTACACTTACAGTTCCTTATTGTGATTTTCTGTAATACGCTGTTATGATGTTTGATATTAAACAAAGTCATACTTCTAAAACTTCCACCTTCAAGTCAGAAACCTTTTAATATGCTCTTAAGTTACTTCTACTTCTGGGGTCCAACTGCAGGTCTCCGAGCCAATAAGTGGAGAGTTGGGTCCCCAGTTGTAGAGGTGTGTCACTACTTTAAGCCTCCTGTTGTCTTCGGGTTAATTTTGACTCAGGTGTTAACTCAAAAATGAGGTGTAAGTTCATTTGAATGAGGCTATGATTTCTTACAATATGTGTAAAACCTGTGGTAATAAGTTGGAATGAAGTTGGCTAAAAAGGTTTGACACAGACTTAGGTCATGATTTATACCGTATGTTTTATAAAGAGTCAAAACAGACCGGCTCAATTGTGGCCCGGGAGGACAAGAGGAAGACAACAGGAGGGTTTTATTTGACTGGATTTTGCAAAACAGTCACATTTCTCTGCTCAACAGAGTTATCATAAAGTAGCTAAACATTCATTCTTGTGTGAACTCACAATAAATTAAAATCTGTCCAGTAACACCTGAACATATCACTGTGTGACATTCTTGTATTTATGTAGAAGATTTTTATCTACTGATTCTGAGTGAAAGGGAGTTGAATTCATACTAAAAATACATTTGCTGGTGTTTTTTTGCAGCAGAGAATGAAGTAATGGACTTCACATATGACCCTACTCTCTCAGGCCTGGTGGTCCCAGATGTGAGGTCTGCAGTTGGACACTTCTCCATTGAGCTGATGTCAGATTGTTCACACATGCCTAACAAATAGATGTCCGTTCTGTAGTCTTTGTTGCTGAGGTTGTTCCATGTGTTGAACGGGCTCAGAGATGCACAGATGTGCTTGAGAAGTTGACATTTTGAGTATAGAACGAGACATCTGGCTTGAAATGTAGACAGATGATGTTCACATTCTTAAGACCGTCTCTGACTCACAAGAATCACCAGATGAATCCGAGGTGTGGTGATGATTCAGAGGTGAGTGTTTTAATTCATCACTGACTAACTGACTGACTGACTGAATAACTAACTGACTGACTGACTGACTGACTAACTAACTAACTAGCTAACTGACTGACTGACTGACTGAATAACTAACTGACTGACTAACTAACTAGCTGACTGACTGACTGACTGAATAACTAACTGACTGACTGACTGACTGACTGACTGACTAACTAACTAGCTAACTGACTGACTAACTAACTAGCTAACTGACTGACTGACTGACTAACTAATTAACTAGCTAACTGACTAACTAACTAATTAACTAGCTAACTGACTGACTGACTAACTAATTAACTAGCTAACTGACTGACTAACTAACTAACTAGCTGACTGACTGACTGAGTAGTTAACTGACTGACTAACTAACTAACTGACTGACTGACTGACTGACTAACTAATTAACTAGCTAACTGACTAACTAACTAATTAACTAGCTAACTGACTGACTAACTAACTAACTAGCTGACTGACTGACTGAGTAGTTAACTGACTGACTAACTAACTAACTGACTGACTGACTGACTGACTAACTATTTAACTAGCTAACTGACTGACTAACTAACTAACTAGCTGACTGACTGACTGAGTAGTTAACTGACTGACTAACTAACTAACTGACTGACTGACTGACTAACTAATTAACTAGCTAACTGACTAACTAACTAATTAACTAGCTAACTGACTGACTAACTAACTAACTAGCTAACTGACTGACTAACTATTTAACTAGCTAACTGACTGACTAACTAACTAGCTAACTGACTGACTGACTGACTAACTAATTAACTAGCTAACTGACTGACTGACTGGCTAAATTACTTACTAACAGGTTTACAGGTTTAAACTTACAATGTACTTGAACGATCTGTCGAGCTTAACACTAAAGAACTCAACCCCTCGACATTGAGGGCACAGACACTCACTCACACACACACACACACTAAGAGTCTAACCTTAACCACTGACCTAAAAAACTTTTTACCAATTGGGGACACAGCTATTGTCCCCAATCGCACAAGCTGTCCTCAATTAACTGGTGTTAAGTGCGGTTTGTGTCCCTGAAAGTGGCTGACGTCATTACCCCCCCACATACACACACACGCACACACACACACACTGCTGAACTGTTTGTCTGTTTGTGCCCACACACAGCTCACCATCATCATTAGTCACAAAGTTGCTGGGTGACAATAAACCACCAAATCCAAACGTGTGTTATATAACAAACTCAATTCATTTGATTACATTTCTTGATTGCAGTGAAGCTATCAGTTTATGTAATGATATAATTTGAGTTGGAAAAAAACGTCATTGGTTGGTCAATTTGAACAGAAGATACAGGAGGAAAAAAAAATTGCACATGCATACTTGCAGAGCTTGTTATTTTCTCTAAGTATCAGAGAGCCCAGATGTTTTGGCTGAATCTCAGAGTGTTATGAACCAGCAGAACGAGCCAACAGCCTCAGGCTTTGTTTCAGATCACCGCTCCACTTGACACACTGTAGGGAAATATGGCTCTGCACGGTGCCTGACCTGAACTCTGTCTTTATCTTCTCCTCAGTACCCTCATCAACTTTCACTCAATCTCGCTTTATCTTATGTGTCCTCCATGTATAAACTCTCTTTTTAACATTTCACTCAGTAAAATAATAGTAAGGATAAGAGATACGATACTTGGTGACACTGTTTAAAGGGGACGTGCACATTTCCAGGTGTATATTTTCTATACTCTATACTGTAATATATTTGCATGATTTATACTTTTAAAAAACTCCCTATTTATCTTATACGGGTCCTTTATGCAGCCGCTCAGTTCAGCCTCTGTCTGAAACAGGCCGTTTTAGTTCCTGTCTCTTTAAGACCCCCCCCTCCCAATTTACACACTTTGTTCTGATTGGTCAGATTGAGGAAGCTTCCCTGACTCCGGAGGCTACGTAAACAAACTACAGTAGCAGGGTTTGACTTCCTTTTTACAAGTTTGAGCCGAAATCCGAGCCGAAATATGCCAGAGGACAACGTGAGGGTTGTAAAAAGCATCACAATTCAAGTGTTCAGAACCAGTTTAACCCCTGACTTTTGGCTTGTAGGGAGCATTTCATGTTAACATCTGACATCAGAACTATATCAATAACAGAAAAACTATAAAATATCCCCTTTAAACAGCTTTACAACAGGGTATCATAACAATAATGTTTTCAATGCTTCTTTAGACGGATCTAAAGCTCAATTTAAACATTCTCTAAAGATTACCAAAATATCTCCAACATTCTTTGACCGGACTGAAAAAATACATTTACAACAGTTTCAATTTAATCAACATGATGAAAACTTTTCTTTGACAACCTTTTCTTCACTATCTTGAGTGGACAGAAGATAAGAAAGGCAGCTATATAAATGCAGTCCATTTACCATTTACTGCTGTTATCTAAGGAGTCAGTTCCAGGATTCATGTCTGGAGTCAACCATCTAAATCTTTCTCCAGCTGTTCGCTCTGCAGCTGGATGTACACCTTTGTCGACCTGTTCAGTCTGTTGAGTGATGTTATGAAACTAAATTGTGCCTCACTCTGCTTTTGGGCCTGAGGTGAAACACCTGCTGAACTTCTTTATGCATTTCCGATACAGACAGGAATCCCTAAAGGTAGTTTGTACTGATGGAGAGAGATTTAAACATTTCATTTCCTCGTTAAGCTCTGTGAGGTTCATCAGTGTGGTTTGTGCTTCCTTACAGAGCTCCGGTTCATCAGGATTGAAAAAAAATGCCACCATGTGAACGAGGAAGAAACATTTTGTATATTTTAGATTAGGAGTGACTGAGGGCCAGAGCAAGTAATTAAAGAGAGAACAAATAACTGTTGTCAAAGTGAAAACCACATATTACTAAAATGTTTGGTATGCCAGGCTGCCATTTCACAAATAAACAATAAGTTTGTTTTTACAATCCATCTATCTTTCTATGTTTGACTGCAATAGAGCTGCAAAAATTATGTGATTCATTGCTTTGCAGCTATTTTGATGATCAATTAATCATTTCAGTTAATTTTTCAAGTAAATGTTGTTTGGTTCAACCTTCTGAAATGTGACAATTTGCTGTTTTTCTTTGTTATATATGACAGAAAATTGAATAACTAAAAATGTCAGACTTTAACCCTCCTGTTGTCCTCGAGTCAAGGAAGGAAGGGAGGGAGGAGGAAGGAAGGAAGGAGGAGGGAAGGAAGGAAGGAAGGAAGGAAGGAAGGAAGGGAGGAAGAAGGAAGGAAATGGAGGAAAGTAGGAAGGAAGGAAGGAAGGAAGGTAGGAGGGAGGCATGAAAGAAGGAAGGAGGGACGGAGGGAGAAAGGAAAAGAGGAAGGGAGGAAAGAAGGACAGAGCAAAGAAGGTAGGGAGGAAGAAAGAAGGAAAGGATGGAGAAAGGATTGAAGGGAGGAAGGAAGAAGGAAGGAAGGGAGGAAAGGAAAGAAGGAAGGGAGGAAAGGAAGTAAGGACGGAGGACAGAAGGAAGGAGGGAGGGAGAAAGGAAAAGAAGGAAGGAAAGAAGAAAGGGGGATGTAGTAAGGAAGGAAGGGAGGAAAGAAAGAGAGAAGGAGGGAGGGAGGAAGGAAGGACAGAAGGAAGGAAGAAACAGGGATGTAGGAAGGACAGAAGGAAGGGAGGAAAGAGAGAAGGAGGGAGGAAAGAAGGAGACACAGAAGGAAGGAAGGGAGGAAAGAAGGAACAGTCAAAACAGACGGGGTCAATTTGACCCGGGAGGACGACACGAAGGTTAAAGAAACCAATGACAATGATGAGTTGAAGTCAACTGAAGACAAAACTTTTGGCTATTAGAAAATGTTTTGTTTTTTTTCACTGATTTTTAACATTTCAAAGATTTAATAGATTGATCAATTCATTCATTACAGTCTCCACCTTGTGTGCATCTCACAACCCATTCGACAGCAGTGAGCACACAGTATAGCTGAGGATGATGGGAATGTTTTTAGTTTTGCAGGCGTCCTCACCTGATTGTGGCGCTAGAGGGAGACGTGAGAGCGGTCAGCAAAGTCATTACAATTCATCCTCGAGGGAACATGAATATCTGAACCAAATTTCACAGAAATCCATCAACTGGTTTGTTGAGACATTTCACTAAAAGCCAGAAATGTCAAACTCATGGTGCCAGAAGAGAAAAAGTCACAAGTTCAGATTACACATTATTTTTGAGTGATGTCACTGTGTCGAATTAGGTGATTGTAAAGTCATAAATTCTTAACACGACCAAGAGACATGACAGACTACACGCTGGTACCCGTCCAATCATAGCTTGCCGTCTTTCACAACCTGTGCAATGTCATCGGAAAGGTTCTGCCAGGGAACGTCTTCCAGGAACGAGGCATCCGAAGCAGTGTGTATGATACTGGCTGTCTTGTTCCCATAGCGCCATGAACCTTTCCTTTGTTTCACAACATCACAGACCATGTTGTGGATGCAATCGTACTCAGCGAGATTTGGGGTTTTTTTCGGATTCGGCATCAGTTGGTGTCAGCTGCGATAAAAACGGGATAAAATGATCGATTGTTACACCGTTTTCAGTCCAAACCCGGGACGTCTTTCAGGTCTGGCTTTTATCAAGCTGATATTGAGAAGATTGAACCTGACGTAAGTCGGTAGTGTTTATCCTCTGGGGACCATGAATATCTGGCAATCAATCCAATGGTTGTTGAGATATTTTATTCGGTGTTGGACCCAGAACCTGATACAAATCAGTTTGTTTCCTGTTATGTCGTAACATCGAAAAAGTTTTAGTTTCATAAGATTCTGTCTTTTGTGGTTTCTTGTTCTGACTGTGGAAACCTGGAAACCTTCAGACTCGCTTCATACCACATTTATTTTATGTCCTTTTAATCTATATATCACACATAAAACAGTCCTGAGTCCATTTCTATCATACAGGTCAGATACTGATCATACGTAAGTGTTCCTGTGTTTTTTCACCTGTCTGAGATGTCTTGTATGTTCGACATCGTAAAACCGACCTGCTGTTTTCATTCCCCACGCCTCATATGCTCCATCTTTAGCACATCTCCTGACAGGTGTTTTCTAAAACACCAAACCACAGCCAAGTCGCTTAACACATGTGCCTCTGGGGAGATATTTGAGAACAACGCCACGGCTATAGAACCGCCCGGACTGATTTTTATACCTGATTTTGTAATTTAAAGAACTCAAGTGGGTGGAGATGAAGTTGTAAGAGCAGTTACTCTGTCAGTCAGGATAAGGGTCACTCTTGTGTCTTTTAAATCCTTCGTGACTCAACAGTTGCTTGTTTTGGTACCATGCAGTGAGTGTGATGGAAAAATCTCCAGGGGACGACGTTCATTTTAGCCCCCTTTATAAACCTTAATATGTTTTTGTTGGCCGCCTGAAAACACTGTCACGTCTTCAGAAATCTCTCTCAGAGAACTTGTGTAAACCACAGTTGTGTAAATGTTATTGATATGGGTGTAATGATAAACATGATGAAATTTCACACTTCTTAAACATAAGACTTAATCTATTAAAACCCTTTATTCATGGGTGTAACCCTTTATCTAAATTAAATCAAAGTTACACTGGATATTTTCCTGAAATACCTCTCTGGTCACTCAATAAAACTTTTATTTTTATCTTTATAAGAGTGGATATTCATGCATCTGTTCGAACAGTGTTTATTACCAGCTTTTAGAGTAAATGGATGTTAATGGACTGCATTTATAGAGCGCCTCTCTGGCCATCTGACTACTTTACACCACATGCCAACATTCGCCCATTTTGGCATTCAGTATCTTGCCCTAGGACACTTTGACATATGGACTGGAGAAGTCAAGGATCCAACTGTCCATCTTCAGATTAGTGGATGACCCCCTGTACCTCCTCAGCCACAGCTGCCCCCCCGAGAGGAGCATCAAACAAGAAACAGATGCAATTTTAACTTCAACTTCCATCAGTTTTGGTTTGAATGCTCTTTATGGGAAAGCTCATTTTGTGAAAGAGGTAGGAGTGGGAAAACAGTGGAGAGGAACCAAGCTAGTCCTGTTATTTTGAATTTTGTTCCCACAGGAAGACTCTGCATCAGACGTGAGCCAAATACAAACAAGCAGCTCCTAAAAGCCGTTTTTACCAAGCTCCAAAAAGTAGAATCAAATTAAATCTTCTTCTGTTATGTTCTCGATAATCTACAATCAGTTAAGTGGATGGTTGACTCATCTGTGGTCACTGGAGATATGATTTCCCGAACATGCACAGTCTTTACTCGGAGATGTGGACCAAAGCACAAACACATTCCTCATGAAAACAGTAGCCAACTTCTGGGAAGCCACCACATGTTGAATTAATTTGGTGCCCCCTAGTGGTTCTACAGGTCATGTGACATCTTGGTATCCACAGATTTTTGTCATATGGGGCTTTTCCACCACAGCAACAGAGGGGCCAAGAACCTTTTTATGGACTAAGAAACGAAACTAAATCTTGTTCAAGGTGATAAAAAGTCGCTGCTACGGGGGAAGGCGATACTTTCTAATAGTTCAAGACCTTTAAGGTTTGCAGGCCTGACCGTCGCTGATCGCTGGTCAAAAAGTTCCTAGTTTAGTTCCTCTGGTCCAATAGTTCCTGAAACTATTCGTTCAAAAAGGGCTAGAAAAAAGTAAACAGGTAACACTTGACTTTAAGTGCCCATTAGCATTTATAAGCAGTATATAAACAGTTAATATAAGTTTTATAACACACTAAAAAGTACTTGTAAACAGTTATGAGTGATGATTTATGTATTTATCAACATCTATGACATCTTCTATGCACAAATATAACTGGAGGCTGCTGTAGAAACAGATAATGAATAACATAGTAAAACACGGTTGTAATAGTATAAAATATGTCGTCATAGCATAAATTATATCTGTTGACAAATAATGTACAAAAAGGCAATCTGTGTTGTAAATCATTGGCTGTGTCTGAAGTATCTCCTTTACTCATTCATTCACTACTCTCTATATAATAAACACTAAATAGTTCACTCAATAGTTTGAAGCAAATCAAGATTTCGGACGGTAGCTTTCACATTTTTTAAAATATGCAGCATTGCATCATGGGATTATTAGCGGAAAGTAGTGTACATACCATCAATACTACTTTTTTTATTCTGTTGTGGAATCTTTGAGGTCAAAATATATTGGTTATATAAATGGTGGAGGGTAAACGTAGAGCACTATATAGTAAATGAGTGATTTCAGTAGACGGTATACTGCTTATTAATGTTAAATAAGAGCACTTAAAGTAAAATGTTACTCCTCTTACCTGGTGGAGATTTCAAAATTTAACAAAACATCCTCCATTTAAGGTCAACTAACTTGGCTGTTTCTGGAGCTTTTGTTGAGTCAAGCGAGTAAGTGGACCTTGAGTGGACACTGTTTAGTCAGCTGCTGTTTCCATAGTCCAGAATTAAATATCCAACTCAGCATTTCAGCTTGTCTGTGGCGACATCTGAATGTTTTTTAACTGATCCTCGATGAGATTTTACAAACTTTTCAAACCAACCATGCCAGCGCCACTTCATCATGTATTTAAATAATCCACAGAAAGAAACAAGTTTAAACAGTTTCAGCCAAATCAGATTTTCTTCATCATAATTCACATAAAATTACAGTTATTAGAGATGAAGTCACTGCAGTGTTCGTCGCCGCCCCCCCCATTCCCACCAGGGACATCGGCTCTAAACACATATTTACTTCACATGATACAAACAGAATAACTTCCTGTGTGTGCTTAACATATATCACAGTTTTATGAGACTGTCCTCTGTTGTGTCACTAACTTAAATATCACAGTCTAATGACCCTGTAGCCGTTGGTATGTGTGTTAGACAGTCAGTATGCGGAGGAGAGACAGCTCTGTGTGTGTGTGTGTGTGTGTGTGTGTGTGTGTCAGTTGGACTACAGGGTCACCACTACACCCCCGCAAACGAGCCACGACAAATATCTCAATCATCTCGCCACAATCAGGACCAGATGGGCTAAGTCAACACAGTGATGTGTGTGTGTGTGTGTGTGTGTGTGTGTGTGTGTGTGTGTGTGTGAATGTATACGTACATGAAGGAGTGTCTGTTCTACAAATCACTGTTGAGCTATAGAGTGTCTGAGATTTTTTTACCTGCTGCAACTATTTTAAATCTGCATGAACAGATTTTTTGTCCAGCAGTAGTGAACACAGCACCGACATATTATCAACTTTTAAGTTGATATGTTGAACTTGTTAGCAAACAGTTGATTATTTCCACATCCAGCAGTTACTGGTCAACATTATCATTCATTTGGAGTTGTGTTTCTGTCCACCTGCTGACTGTAAGTCCAATATTCATTCTCTTTTAGCTCTGTTTTTACTAACAGCTAACTGTGTCTGTTTGCTGTTTGGTGCTGAGTAGGTAGTGTACAGTGGCTTTTTCTCTGAAAATGACGCTATGAGAATAAACCAGAACAGCAAAGTTACAGCCAGAGAGCTAAACAATGAGCTGAAACTCACTATAAAGCTCCATAAAGCTGAGAGGAGCTGCAGAGTCACTGATAATTCTCTGTATGTTTGATACTATGAGCCATGACCAACACATTACACACTGAAAGTTTGAACATTATCATTATGGAAAATATCAATAGTAGCCACTTGATAGTCAAGTAACACTTGAAACACATTGTTTTTTTGCTTCAACTGGAAAGTTAAAGTCTTGCACACCCATCAATCCATCTGCCATGACCGCCACATAAGAGAAATGGGTTCAAAGGGCACAAAACATTAGTTAATCATGGCGTGTAACAATAAATCTAAAAAGTTCCAACAAACAGATCCAAGGCTCAACAGAGTTTTGCTCAAATTTAAGTTCCTTCACATCTTGGTTTTTAGATTTCATTCAGTTCAGAGTAAACTACTTCCTTTAAAAAATTAAGCTGAATTGGAAGAGGAAATGTTACTCAAGGAAATAAGAAAGGTTTGTATTATTGTTGCTTGAAAACACTAATCAATTCCTGCATCTATTTAAATAAAGTTTAAAATCAGGGAGCTCATTGAGATATATATATTCCTACATTCAATGAACACTTTCATACTGTTCATACCGCTCATAATCAGTCTCTATCTATTAGTATTTATAAATACCTTATCAGTCATCAATAAAGCGGTGATTAATACTTAATTAAGTCTTCAGAGAGCAGAGAGAGAATACTTTATTTGTTTATGGAGAAAAAACATTAACGGCTGCACTATATATCATGGTCCGATGTGAACTAAAACAGGAGAATATAATAGTCTTCATGATTGAATTGTTGAATAAATACAGGTCAAATTGAATATGAATCATCCACAAAGACATTTAAAAAGTTGTAATAATTAAATTTTTGTATATTTTGGGTCACTTTAGGAAACAGCCTAAAATTTCAGGCTAATAGGCGGTGTTTAGGGAGTTTTTACTGCTCTAAAATGTAAAAATGGGTCAAATGAAAAGTATGTGAGAGTTAAGAGGATTGGTATTAACACAACATTTGCCTTTCTCTATTAATAGTTTCGCTCTGGACAATAAAAGTTACCTCTCTGTATTCCAACAATTTCACATTTCCTCAATAACATCAACCAGATTCTTTAAACCTGCTCTTTGCCAGACTTCTAGAGAAGTACTTCCTGGGTAAAACCTCCTTAGAGGGTTAAAGCTATAAAAAAAAAAGCATCCTTGGTGGAAAAATATTCACCAGAGTGTTTTTTCTTCTGTCTGACTGATGCATGTGAGGGTAAAGACACAGCAGGCTGCAACAGTTTGGGGGGCCATTACCGGTCCCGCTGTGTGAAGTCTGCTTAAAGGAAATGGTTTGAAAATGGCCCGTAGGAGGTTAATGCTCTTATGTAAAAAAAGAAGGTTTCAAAAACCGGCGAAAGAATGCAAACACAGACGTAGATTGATCGGAGACGGTGACAGCTGCAGGAAAGGTGTAAGATAAATAAATGAAGCTCAGCGGCAGTACAGTACGTTCACTCCCTGAACTACAGAAACAGAAATAAAGACGAGTCTGTAACATTACCTGTATGTCCTAATCTATTTACTGAGACAATAAGCAAAGCCGCTGGTTAATGAAGTATTAATGGTCGGTGTTGTCGTAACGCTCCTCTGTCAGCGTGTTTGAACAGATGGCGTTGGATGGACGCCACCTGACGATGGAATCGTTTTACTAGATGATGGACAGCGTGTTTTGAAATGAGTTTGCTAAAAAACTAGAAGAAAAATTGAACATGGTCGTGGATGATTTGTAAAACAAACGTGCCTTAATGACTGTTTGGTCCTCACATCAGTGCTAAAACATCCATTAAACACTGATATTTAAAACCTGCTCTGCTCAACATCCCATTCCACACTCCTCCAATGTTTTCCAGTTTAAACACACATTGCCAAAGATAGAAGGAGTCCAACTTTACTGTGAGAAGTTGTGAGATATTCTGGCGTTATCTCCCAGTGTTCACTACAGAAATCATGTAAGGTTACTAATAAAAATTCCAGCAGACACTAAAACTAAACACTAAATTGTAATTGTATCTACCTCTACTGTTTCTACAACCCACATATCCTGGCTGGGATTTGTTTTTACTGGTATTAAAGTTGTTGCTATTTCACAAGAGAGCTTGTACATGGAGACAAACAACCTCCATCTCCAGCAGCAGGAAGCGTCAATATGTTTAGAAGACATTGGTACGGTTGGGGTCATCACACCGACACCTATCAATTACACATTAATATTTACAATCAGATGAACTCTGGTGCCCTTTTGGATGCATCTTATATTGGCCAGTTTCTACCTGATTGTCGTTATTTCAGACATAAAAAATGTAAGACTTCTAGAATTAAATAATAAAGTATAATCTGCAAAAGCCTGTTTAACTGTAATTATTCATTATTTAATTTATTTTATTATATTTTTCCCAATATACTTTCTTTCTTTTCTTTTACCTAACATTGTTTTGTGTGTTGTTGTGTGGCTGTTAATGTTTCTCAACACCATTGTAAATGAAGATTCCTCCTCAATGGTCTTTCGAGGTAAAATAAAGGTTAATATCAGGCAGGGAGTTCCGGTCCTCTGAAATGAGGCCAACGCGGAAGTAACTTAAAACTGCATTCTATCAAAAGGCCACCAGGGGGCGACCGTTTTGGTGTCAAAAGGACTTCCGTCTCTATACAAGTCAATGGAGAATTCACCAACTTCTCACTTGATTTATAACCTCAGTAAACGTTTTCAAAATGTGTTTATGGTCTCAATCGCTAGTTTAACGCCTTCTTCAATGCAGTATGATGTTCATTTGTGAAATTTTGGCCTCCCTGATTTTATATTTGACGATAAAGCAGGGTATGCATTGGGACGTGTCCACGTCGTGATTGACAGGTTGATATACAGTCTATGGTTAATATATTATTTGCTCTTGAGTTTTCTTGAGAACAGAGAGGATAAATAAATCTTGCTTTTGTAAACAAACTCCCAGTGAAGTCACATTATATAACCCTCTAATTCTACAGGTGTCTCATTCTGGGGTCTTTTTGTGATTTTCTATCTATTTTTTGATTAAACATGGTCAAAGTTCCAAAACTTGAGGTGAAGAAAAGCTCTCTGTAAGACAAGGCCCAGGTTTCAGCTGTCCTGAACTCTTGTGATTTATGTTTTAAACTTTCCCGACAAGATGACGTCAACTTATCAAGCATGCTCGTAAATGGGCGTTTGTTCCACAGCCTTGGTTGCTAAGGTGGTTGCTAAGGTGTTTCCATGTGTTGTTCACATTGTTCATGTTCATATTTCATATTTTGGCTCCAACATGCATGGATGGATTTGAGAAAAATATTTGGTGTAAAAAAAAAAACATGGTCAAAGGTCCAAGACTGGAGGTGAACATATGTAATATATGTGTATATAAAAATCTAAATAGCCTCTGCTTCAACGTTTCCTCATGTCCACAAATGGCTAATAAATGGTTTTACGTTGGAAACCTTTGTTGCTAAGCATGTTCTCATTGTCCATTCTGATATTTCAGATGTGATTCAGCTCCAATGTGTACAGATGTATTTGAAAAGTTGACATTTGGAGTAAAGAAGGAGAAAAAGAAGTGAAATCCTGGACAGGAGCTAAAACAGCCTGTTTCAGTCAGAGGCTGAACTGAGGGCTGCAAAGGGACCAGTAGAAGATAAATAAGGAGTTTTTAACTGGAAATCATGCAAAGATTTTCCTGTAGAGCCCCAGAATATTAAATATAGAGCTGGAAATGTGAAGAATATGTCATAAGTGCATCTTCAGTATCTTTATAAGTCAATGCATTAGAAAATATTTTTGCACATTTACAGCAAAAATGTTTATAAAAGTTAATTTTAACTTTTATTTTTAAGGGGAAACAAGTTCACCCAGTGTGTTTAAAACAAGCAGTCTGAGTGAACTTGTTTTCTTTTCCAAATAAGTTCGGTTTATTAAAACCTGTTCCTGCCTCAGTGTTGTCAGCATCTCATAAAAACGTCCTCATTAAGTTTTAAGACCTGAATAGTTTATGTCTATATTGAACTCATTGGTTGTTAAGTTCTGTTTTTGATCAAATTACACACAGAAAATTGAGGTCAGGGTCATATTACTCCATCATAGAAGGACTGTAAGACTGCTTTGTTTCATTATCAGTAGGTCTGACGATTATTTTCTTTTACAACCGACTGATGTTCAATCTATAAAACGTCAGAAAACATTTTAAAATGCCAATCGTTCCCCTGAAGCCCCAGTGAGAATATTCAGATGACTTTTATCTGAACAAGAGTTAAAAACCTGTTTTGACTGCAGCTATTAAATTGTACTTTCTCTCACTTATTTGGTATTTTTGGTATTTGGTATTTTCCCATATTTCATGTGATTTTAACATTGGTTTTTTTTAATAATCCTATTACACAGGGACTCCAGTGATGTGAATTGCATTCCTTTACATGTACAACATGTTGGAACAATGACAAAAATCTTAAAACTTTACTATCATGGGAAACTGGAACAGCAGATACTCACATTCGAGAAGCTGCTACCAGTGAATTTTTGGCATTTTTTAGTTAAAAATGGACCTAAATGATTAATCAATTATCAAAAATGTTGTCAATTAATCTTCTGTGAAGTAATCCATTCTAGCACACGACAATGCGTAACTATGTATAGTGGGGATCAATAGGAGCCCCACAACAAATCTTTGTCCCAGAGATCCACTGGATGTTAATCTCACCATAAATCCTTCCCATCTGTTCTGCTTCTTCTTGGACTCAAACTATTTTAAAAAGACAAACATACCCCTAACAGTGCTTGAAAATGTAAAGAGGGAAGAGAAGAAAAAAAAGAATTTAATATGTCTGAGTACTATCACGGTTTTTGGTTTTGACTACCGGCTGTCCCCAAAGAGCCGAGGAAGAGGAGATGAGAGCCGAGAGAGAGAGAGAGTTTCAAGTTCACTCATTTTTAGGGGCGATAAAAAGGGAATGTTTGAGCCCCTCGGTGGCTGTGGTGCTTGGCCTCACGCCAGGATGTGAGTGTGTGTGTACAGCGTGTGTGTGTGTACAGTGTGTGTGTGTGTGTGTACAGTGTGTGTGTTCAGTGAGAATCAGAGAGAGAGAGAAGAATGAGAAAGAACAAGAAGAGGTTTTCCAAGAAGCTCTGCATGTTCGTGGTCTGTTTGGCACTTGGCCACAAGTCACTGGGAATCTCTCCCTCCTTCCCCTCCTCCTCCTCTTCCTCCTCCCCTCCTCCTCCTCTTCTACCACTCTCACTTTAATCTGTTATTCATCTAAAATCTCTTCCAGCATCTTCACACTACTTCACAATCAGTCCTCATTCCCTCCGTCATCCTCCTGACTCAACTGTTATCTATCTCTCAAAATGTGTTTTATTATTATTATTACAGTAAAAAAATGTGGGCCTTTTCCCATCAAATATTTCCGAAGTGCAAACGAAAAAATCGGAATTTGGCAAAAACAGTTTCTCTGTTTTTTTTTCATACATTTTAATCATTTCTACATCTTTTTAAATTATGGATTGTCAACAATATTGACATATACAAAAAAAGGATGAGGATTTATTTTCATGTCTTTAGGGTGAAACACTGTTTTTAGCTTTTTAACATTACTTCATTGATTTGTCATCATTTTTCTCTCTTTTACTAATAACCATCTGTGAATATCTGTTGATCTGGATTATAAATTGCTTCATACAATTGCCTTTATCGGGATGAATACAGTTGTATTGAATTTTTTGATTTTTTGTGTTTTTTTTTATACAGTTATAAAACAAAATGTTTAAATGAGGTGAATATGTATAAAAATTCACCTCTACTTCCTCCTCCTGATGACATCACATTGTTTCCTGATGCCCATAAATGGTCGTCTGTTGCCAGGTTTTTTTGCTAAAGTCGTTCACGTTGTCCACTCGCGTATTTCAACCATAGACTGTATATAAGAATTGGACGTAACATCCGTGACGTCACCCATTGGTTTGTGGACTGCTGCTCGGAAGCCAATAGATCCAGTATCGGATCTGAGCAGCGCCATCTTGAAAATTTCAGGTGCATGCTGGGAAAAATAAAAACACGGATTCTACTTATATGGGCATCAGGAGGAGCATGAGGCGCCCTCCTGAACCTGTGAACCAATCAACCTGTCAATCACGACGTAGTCACGCCCTAATGCATACCCTGCTTTATCGTCACATATAAAAACAGGGAGGCCAAAATTTCACAAATGAACATCATACTGCATTGAAGAAGGCTTTAAACTAGCGATTGAGATCATAAACACATTTTGAAAACATTTACTGAGGTTAGAAATCAAGTGAGAAGTTGGTGAATTCTCCATTGACTTGTATAGAGACAGATTCCTTTTGACACCAAAACGGTCGCCCCCTGGTGGCCTTTTGATAAAATTTTAAGTTTTAAGTTACTTCCGCGTTGGCCTCATTTCAGAGGACCGGAACTCCCCGCCTGGTTTCAACATGTACAGATGGATTTGAGAAGTTGACATTTGGCATATAAGAGGAGAAAAAAACTAATTGAATTCAGTTGTTTCATTTAGACCCATCGCCACAGGTGTATAAAATCAAGCACCTCGACGTGTTCTGAAGAGCTCAGTGAATTTAAGCCTGGTTCTGTCATAGGATAAGAAGTCAGTTCATGAAATTTCTCCCCTTCTAGATATTCCTCATTCAGCTGTAAGTGGTATTGTTGAAAAGTGGAAGTTGTTTGAAACAACAGCAACTCAACCATATAGTGGCAAACCACATAAAGTCACTGAGCGGTCAACGACTGCTGAGGCACGTAGTGTGTAAGCGTCGCCAACGCTCTGTTGGTTCAGTAACTGCAGAGTTTTTAACCTCTGGCATTAACATCAGCACAAACACTGTGTGCCGGGATCTTCATGGAACGCGTTTCCATGGCCGAGCAGTTGCATGCAAACCATCACCAAGCACAATGCCAAGCGTTGGATGGATTGGTGTAAAGCACGCTGCCATTGGCAACGTCGTCTGTGGTGTAACGAATCACACGTCTCTGTCTGGCAGTCTGATGGACGCGTCTGGGTTCGGTGGATGCCAGAAGAACGTTACCTGCCTCACTGCATTGTGCCATCTGTAAAGTTTGGAAGAGGGATAATAGTGTGGGAGTTGTCTTTGAGTTGTTGGGCTTGGCCTCTTAGTTCCAGTGACTGGAACTCTTAATGCTTCAACCGAGACATTTTGGACACTTCTATGATTCCAGCTTTGTGGGAACAGTTTGGGGAGGGCCCTTCTCTGTTCCAGCATGACTGTGCTCCATTGCACAAAGCAACGTCCATTAAGACATGGTTGAGTGAGTTTGGTGTGGAAGAACTGGACTGGGAGCCCTGATCTCAACCCCATCGAACACCTTTGGGATGAACTAGAGCGGACATTGCGAGTCAGGACTTCTAGTGCAACATAAGTGCCTGAACTCACAAATGTTTTTCTGGGTGAATGAGCAAAAATTCCCACAGATACACTTCAAAATGTTGTGGAAAGCCTTCCCAGAACAGTGAAAGCTGTTATAGCTGCCAAAGGGAGGGAACCAGACCCATATTAATGTCTGTGTATTTAGACTTCATAAAAGCTCCTGTAGGTGTAACAGCCAAGTGTCCCAATACATTGGTCCATATAGTGTTTATAATTGTAAACAAAATATGATGCTGTGGGTGCTTGTATTTGTGCACACCTCCACAAACAATTAACATGAATACCTTGAGATTTTGTGTACATTGACAACAAATAGTGATTGTTTTATTAAGTCTTTCTCTCTTTCTTGCCTTCCTTCTTCATCTCCTCGAACCTTTTTATCAGTCAGCCCTCGTTTTGCCCTCAGCTTGTCCACTTCCATGGTAACTGAAATCTCCCACAATGCCAACTCACAGCTGAACAATGATGAATGATCCTTTAAACTGGGATTAGAAAACAAAATGAGCCGCCATTGACTCTCTGAATCACACACACACACACACACACACACACACACACACACACACACACACACTGAGGAGGAGTATTTTATCCCTGTCCAGCTGATAACAGCCTGTCTGCTCTGCTGACAAATTCTGTGGCCTTTACAGCAGAAGATAAATCTCACTTACAGTCTCTCTCCATTTCCTCCTCTTGGCTTTTTGTCATCTAATGTGTCTCAATGTCTGGCTCTGGGCCATTAACTTGGCTCCTAGAAACACTAAAGAGGGGTTTCGACTTGACCAGTTTGGGGTGTTTGAACTGTGCAGCTCAAATATTTTTCATTAGAGTAGAAATCTGAATCTGTTTTTCTGTATTTTTGACAAGAAAAATCTTTCTTGTTTTGGTCTTTTTGTACCTCAATTCTCCAAGATCATCCCTACATCAAACATGTGGGAGGATGATGTCTTTATGTTTGGATTTTATTAAGATGATGTTTTGAGTTTTCACACTACTCCTCAGTTTTGGTAACTACTCATTTTTTCTTCTGTTGCTCCCAAATGAACCTTAAATCCATCAAATCTGCACACATCACTTCCAATGATTTATGCCAATACAGAACTACCAGATGTTAGGTGTTTAGAATGGATTTAACAACAATAATAATAATAAAAACTTAATTTAAAATACATGATTCTCAAGTGTCATTCTAAAGGTTTAATAATGGTGCTTTTCCACTACACAGTTCCAGCACAACTCAACTCGACTCGGTACGGTTCCAGGACAGACCAAACACATAAACAATGGAGGACATGGAGGCGATGGTGTACTTGCTGCTGTTTGAGGCTTTCTGTCTCACACAAAGCAAGAGAAGAGAAACCAATCTCTGTAACGCTGTTGCTGGTATTTAAAAATGCCGGGTTTCATGACTCTTCCAGTGACTCTCTGACCAATCAGTGGCCGGCAGTCTGTTGACGTCAACTTTAGTATCGGCTCGGCTCGCTTGGAACCTCGGCAGAGCAGATACTAAAAAAGTACCAGGCACCAGGTACTATCCCTGATGGAGACGAAAAGAAAACCGAGTCCAGTCGAGTCGTGCTGGAACTGTGTAGTGGAAAAGCGCCTTAAGTGAGGGGCATCTTCTCAGACTTTCAGGGGGAGAAGGTTCAGTCAAAAAGTAATTTAGACATTTTCAGTCTAAAATTCTAAATGCATTTTTCTTTGTCTACACAGGAGGCGTTCAGGTACAGTGTTGAGTGTAGGTCACACAATCAGTGTAGTTAAGGGGAAAATAGACTTGAAACATACAAACACATCTTACAGGTATTTACGAGCCGTCACTGAGTGGATTAAAATAGAAGCGTGTCTTTTCGGCATCAGCGCTGTCGGGAAGAAAACGTTAAACGATATCGTAGCGAGACGGAGGAGGAGATAAATGTTTGTTCGGCTGCAGCATTGTGCTGACTGATGGTTTTGTCGTCTGTTGAACTTTGGCTGAGTCAGATTTCCTTAACAGAGCTGCTGACATAAAAAAATAAGACCGGAGATGTGACCCAGAAACTGTATATATAAGTTTACTGCTTTTGGGCTTGCGTGTGTTATTTGAGAGAATTTTAATATTTTATGACGTTTCTGACTACATCTTGTTGACGGCTGTACATATAATCTTCTGGGGTCAACTTTAAATCTGCAGGGCTGCATGTTAAATATTTGTATAATGTAAACTGTTATGTGTGACCTACGACCATAAAACTCACCCATCAAAACTCTATGAGAAAAGTTGAGGAAAAGCAGATTTACACACAGTTTGGGAGCTGATGCTGTGCTATGTGTGTGTGTGTGTGTGTGTGTGTGTGTGTGTGTGTGTGTGTGTGTGTGTGTGTGTGTGTGTGTGTGTGTGTGTGTGTGTGTGTCTGTGTGTCATACATGTCGGACATATGTTGATCCACTCTGGATGTTAAACAGAATCCATGTTTTCATGATGCACAGATGAAGAATGTTTCTCTGCAGGATCGATCATGTGAGGCTGTGATGAATTAGATTTTAGGAGTTTAGTGGAGAGCAGATCCTCCAGAGGAGTGTAGAAGCTTCATTTAACACGCTTCTGTCTAGACAATCTATTTCACGCCTGGATATGATGAGTGTACTGTGATTATCTTTTCCTAGTTAAAAGTTTAAGTTTCTGTCTATTTGGATTTAAAGTTAAAATGATTAAATGTTTTTGTGTAAACTAAACAGTGAACAGCTGAGGTGTTTCATATGATAAAACCTTTTACAAACACTATACTTGAGTTAAGCTTTTAAAAGCCTCAGCTTTCTGAAAGTAACTCCATATGAAACACGTAACGCTTATTGTCCAGTTTCTATCTCAATGGAATGAGACTTTTCCTTTGTGTAACTGTCTGTTTTCTTCATCGTTTTTCTTTATGTATTGTTGTGTGGCTTTTTTTATGTTTGAACAAGCCAATAAATATATGTTTAAAAAAGTTTCACAAACTTCAGTGAACGTACAACAACTTCTTACTCACTTTTTCATCACTTTACATGATACAAGCCAACAGAGAACTACTCAACAACAACATCACTATCTGGACAAAATGATGAATCTAGATCACATCTGGCATTATACCCTTATACACTTCATAAACTTTTTATTATTATTCCATGTTTTCCTCCTCTAAGTAATCAACTGCTGTTTAACAAGAACATTACATACTTTAAGTGTAGTTGTGGGACACTAGATCTTTCTAGCTCTGCTCAGACTGACACAGTTCTTCCTTTTCACACATACACTTCAACCCTGACATTTTCTGGACACCACTCTGAGGAGCGTTTTGAGTGAACGCAAATGTCCAAATCACCCGGACTGGACCTTAAATGGACTTTACGCTGCCAGCTTCCTAATACAAAGTCCATGTAATGTCTGATTGAACCCATGTGTGAATACAGACTACAGCTGCTTGCTGCTGCAGTAAGGGAGACGTACGAGCAATTCATCAAACTACTGTTGAACCAGCAGAACATAAACTTTAATACAACCTCTTTAACTTCCAGCAGTCAGCTCCCCTCTCATCCACAGCTGCTATTTTACACCTGTGACTGCCGCTGGATAATCGCAGCAGGCCAGCTGAGCTGCATTAATCTGACTGAGCCTGAACGCTCCACTGTGAAGGTAGTAATGGGAGAGAGGACTTAAAATAAAAGCTTTTACAACTGCAACATATTTTTTACATCATGTCCTCCCCTAAACCAAACGACGTGTTTCCAGTAGGTGACAACATGTTTGACTCGGACAATCTCCTGCTGTGCGCTACATGTGTGAAAAGAAAACTCTGCAAAATGTCTGGACTTGATACTGTGGACATTGGACCACATGCAGCAACATTATCAAGTCAACTCCAGATGCACCAAACGTTCTTAACCACCCAAATCTGCTCTTACTCAGGTGTGCTGTCTAATGACTCCCACTTGATCTTACATTGGAAGCGTGTGGTTGATTGTTATTAGCATAGGTATCGCCCCCTAAACACTATTTAAGAGCAGCTGTTGTGCTGTGTGAAAATACTCACCACAAAAAAGGCCACAAGAAGATGAACTTAAAGAAACTGACATACTGTTCACTTCCTAATTTAACTGATCCCCTATTGTGATAAATCAAGCAACCTTTTTCTTTAGCCCAAAAATGTAATAATCCAATTATTAAAATTACTGTAAAATATCTTCTCTCAACCATTCGTAAAAAAATTCTCCTACCTAAGAGAAGAGCAAAAGTAAGACAACACTGGGAAAGTTCAGAAATCAATGAGAAGTAACAATCAATGGAACAAATCTTTAATACGAACAAAAATAAGACAGAATTTGTTCATATCTGACTTCTTGCATTAGGCCCGGCATCCGGACTTCATGTGAAAACTGCTTGTTTCTACACAGGATGTGTAGCACGATTAGCAAGTTCACAGAGCAGCAGCATCACCTCCAGCTCCGTCTGTGCGTCTACACAGGAGGCGTTCAGGTACAGCGTTGAGTGTAGGTCACACAAGCACTGTAGGAAAATAGATTCGAAGCCTACAGATACGTCTCAGGTTACGAGCCGTCAGCTGTGTTGATTAAAACAGAATCTGTTCTGTCAGAGGTGTGAGTCAAACGAGTGAGAAACGCAGCTGTAACGCTTTCTGTGTAGACATGACGTAAGGGAGAGTAAATGTGTAAACTGATGCGGGGGAGTGTTGAAAGAGTGCAAACCTGCTTTACAAAAAACATTTCTCTCCCTGGAAAATACATTACACACATAATCAGCACACGCATCAACCTCCAACTCCAACCTCCACCGGAGCTCTGAGCAGTGATCAGCGGGACTGTTTGTTGTGTTTACTGCCACAGAAAAGGAAAAAATCTCTTGTTTAATGTACAACGTCGTCCCTCCGTCAGCGCCTTGTGAAGGTTTCCTAACATTACCAGCAGTTACATGTGCAACATTGTGGCGATTATGTCATAGTTAAAGAGGAAGCACACAATTAGGAAATCCAAGCAGAGAAATTCAAGATAATTTTGAGCAGTTTCGATTTAAAATATTCATCATTATTAACCCTCCTGTTGCCCTCGAGTCAAGGAAGGAAGGGAGAAGGAAGGAAAGGAGGGAGGGAGGAAGGATGGGAAGGAAGGAAAGGAGGGAGGAAGGGAGGAAGAAGGAAGGAAAGGAGGAAGGGAGGAAGGAAGGAAGGACAGAGGAAAGGAGGAAGGACGGAGGAAAGAAGGAGGAAGGAAGGTAGGAGGGAGGGAGGAAAGAAGGAAGGGAAGAAGGAGGAAGGAAGGTAGGAGGGAGGGAGAAAGGAAAAGAAGAAGGGAGGAAGGAAGGAAAGAAGGAAGGGAGGAAGGTAAGGGGAGGAAAGAAAGAGAGAAGGAGGGAGGGAGGAAGGAAAGGAAGGAAGGGAAGAAAGGGAGAGGAAGGAAAGAAAGAGAGAAGGAGGGAGGGAGGAAGGACAGAGGGAAAGAAGGAAGGGAGGAAAGAAGGAACAGTCAAAACAGACAGTTATTTATTATGTTCTCCAAAAAAGTCTTTTACAGGATGAAGTGTTTTTTTTTTTAAAGGTTTTGAAGTTATAATTTGAGTAAAAATGGAAGGAATGTTCTTGCTGTAGAAGAACTGATGATTATTTAGAAACAACAGATCTCAGGAAGCTTTCACTGTTCTGTAAGATAGCGGCAAAGATGGAAAGTACGACATCTAAAATAACCACGCATCACTTTGTAGCTGTTATCACTTACTCCTGTTTATTCTGAAGCATCTTGTTTATTATCTGGTTGTTGGTGGTCTGTTGGTCTGAGAGTCGATGTTGTTTAATTTACCAACAGCAGCCAGTAAACAAGCGACAGAGCGAGCCACACCTGTTCTGCTCTGCTGATGACATCACACAGCACTTTAACACCGTGAGCCGAGCAATCTTTATATTTCTCAAACTTTAATAAAATCTGCAGGAAGGAAGATGTTTGTAAAAATACACACCTGTCAGCCTAAATTAAAAAGCTGGACTGAACTGGAACAACAAACAGCCTTTACTAACCTTCATCTCGGTGATGTGACTTCTGTGTCAACAATATAAATGAATACAAATTTAAGCTTGAATTCCAAAACCAGAGCAAAGAGCAGCGATTCATCCAGAGAAACTTCAACTCATCATTCTCATCGGTTTCTTTAAGCTTTGTGTCGTCCTCCCGGGTCAAGATGACCCCGCCATAAATCTAACAAGGCCAACCTCTCACTCTGACTTAACTTTAAACTGCCTTTAAATCCAATTGTCACCCAATCAAAGAGAAAATATTCTGGCTCAATGCTGATGCTAGATGCTTTGGCTAAACCACTGCACCGCGCCCCACTGGCTTAATCAGTGTCCTCTTGAGATTTCTTCCATATTTTCTCTGTCAAACATATTCTGCACATTTCCAGCTCTATATTTATATTTTGAGTCTCTACTGGAATATATTTGCATGATTTATCATTGTAAACTGCTTATGTATATTATACTGGTCCTTTATGCAGCCCCTCAGTTCAGCCTCTGTTTGAAATAGGTCCTGTCTCTTTAAGGCCCCGCCCCAATGAGCCCACTCTCTTCTGATTGGTCAGCTCCAGAGGCTACGTGAACAAACAATAGTAGGCAAATTTCTCTTCTTTTCTTTTCTCTTCTTCTCGTTCTTTACTCAAAAATGGAAACTTCTCAAATACGTCTGTACATTTCCTGAATCCGATCATGAAATATGCGACTCGACAACGCGAACAACCTTAGCAACAACCTTAGCGAAACATCTGATGTCAGTTGGATGATGAATTAGAGGTACGTTTCCATTCATCTCAAGTTTTGTACATCACAGCAGTATATAAAGAACAGAAATGTTAAAAAATAGTGTCTTTTAAAGGATATTTTGAGGGGGGGAGTTTTTCTTTATTTTCTAATCAGGCGTCTCAGGATAGAGGATGTTTTTATGCTGCACAGACTGTAGTGATTCATGAGGCTACAATCCACATTTTATCTGCTCAGACTAAACTACAACTGGCTCTTCTAATTGGCTCAATAGGCAGCTTCATCCCAATGCTGTGACTCACTCATTTGTCCAACCAGCATCAATGTAGAATAACTGGATCCAACTAATCTTACCAACAGCCACAAATGAACAACTCCTCTGGTATGAAGTCTTTTCATGAATTAACCTGTTTTACCATAATTTAATAACCTATATTGATGTATGATGTTGGTGATGATGACGCCTCAGGTCAATTTTTATTCCAGTTTTTGTACTTTTTTAAATTTAACCCTCCTGTTGTCCTCGAGTCAAGGAAGGAAGGGAGGAAGAAGAGAGGAAGGAAGGATGGAAAGGAGGAAGGAAGGAAGGAAGGAAGGAAGGAAGGAAAGGAGGAAAGGAAAGAAGGGAGGGAGGGAGGAAGAAGGAAGGAAAGGAGGGAGGAAGAAAGGAGGGAAGGAGGGAGGAAGGAAGGAGGGAAGGAAGGACAGAGGAAAGAAGGAAGGAAGGAAGGAAGGTAGGAAGCAGGGAGGAAAGAAAAAAGGGAGGGAGAAAGGAAAAGAAGAAGGGAGGAAGGAAGGACGGAGGAAAGAAGGACGGAAGGAAGGAAGGTAGGGAGAATGGAAAAGAGGAAGGGAGGAAGGAAGGAAAGAAGGACAGAGGAAAGAAGGAAGGGAAGAAGGAAAGAGAGAAGGAGAGAGGGAGGAAGGACAGATGAAAGGAAGGAAGGAAGGGAGGAAAGAAGGAACAGTCAAAACAGACAGGGTCAATTTGACCCGGAAGGACGACACAAAGGTTAAAAGTGAAGAACTGAGACTTTAAAGTTTTGTTTTGGATAGTTTAAAACCTTATTTCTAAGAAGACAGTAGAGAGGTGACGGGAAATGAGTGGAGACACAGTTATTAGTTCATGATGTATATAAAGACGCCCAAGGTTTTACATTTTTTAAACCACTGAGCACCACTAACAAACTTCTATTTTCCTCTGTTGTACTGGGGTCACAGCAGAAGTCTCAGGGGCTGATATATAAAACCTCTGCACATAAATCAGCATGGTTAGCAGTGAAAGTCCTCCTAAACATCCAGATACTTTTGGTGTTATTGTGATTTGGCTGAACTGACCCTTTAAGCCTGCGGTGTACAGTCTCAGTGAAGCTACGGGAGGCACCGCTGTGGGCCGAACGTCCACTTGATACCGACACTTACTGTCCAGACACGACCTCCCCTGAGATGCTCCGAAATGTGAAACACAGATACCAAAACCCCTCTCTGCAGTGTTTGTTTCCCTCCTTGAGAGAAGAAACGCTTCCATTGCAGAAAGTGCCACAAGCGAATCAGTAAACCAAGCATCCTGAAATACACAGAAAAATACAATGCACAAAACATGTCAACATCTTCAACCCAGACGTGCTGTAAACACTTCCCCCTCAGTTGTTTGTTCATGTGGAGCAACAATTTCCCCACAAAACACACTTCATATTCTCTGTCCTTAACTTGTAATTACACGGAGGTGCAGGGTTAAGGCTACATTTGATTGCGCCAGCAGATTCCAGCCGATTAATTACGTGTTATCATAAAGTTAAGACTGAGCCTGAAGTGGATTTTCTGTTTTCTTTGCAATTCAGATGGTGCTGGCTTCCCCCAAACTGGGCCTGAGTGCTTTGACCCGGCTGCTCGGAGGGAAAGAGCAGCGCCGGGCCAAAAGGAGAGATTCCTCTCTCAGGCTCACATAAACAAACTCAGAATGGCCAACGGCACGACTGAAAAGAGAGCTGAGATACTGAAATACAGTGAGCAGTAACGCCGCCTCTGTTAAAACCTGCTCAAGTGTGAGTTACAAGATTTATACTGTAAAATACACAGATTCTCTTAAAAATGCTCTTTATTTATTACAAATCTTCAATTTGGAGTTTCTTTTTAAACACACTTTTTGTATGAATGATGTGCTATTTATAGTCCTAAATGTTTATTTTAATATAGATTTTTCTTTTTTATTGTGCTTGGCTAAGTTGTTGACCTGCGCAGGTATAACAGATAGCTATATAGGTATATAAAATAAATAATAAAAATGTAAAGATGATACTTTTAAGGTGGGTAATCATTGCTGATTGGGGTTTGAAGAGTACTGTGCGAGTACTTTTGTTCCTGTGTGTATCTTTATTACCCAGCACCTACAGAAATGAACCATGTGTCTAATGATGCAGCTAACAGCCACATAATGTACATCTAATGGTATACAATGCTCCTTTTCAGAATGTTAAGACAACAGCAGCATTCATTAAGAAACAGAAAGTCCAGTAAGTATTGAAGATGTAATTTGATCATTTATTCTGTCAGCACAATAAAGCTAGAAACACTAATCTCTCAAACTGACTTAACTTTAAGCTGCCTTTAAACTCTCACCTGAACAAAGAGCAGATACTCTCCAGCTTGACCCGGCCTTACATCTACAGTACATTGCATCTGCTTTGGCTAAACCTCTGCACCCGCCCCCACTGACTTAATCACTGTCTTCCTGAGGTTTCTTCTTTTTTTCTCTGTTAGAGGGGACGTATCCTGCACATTTCAAGGTTTATATTTATATTTTTGGTCTCTACTAGAAGATCTTTGTATTATTAACCATTAAAAACTCTTTATTTATCTTATACTGGCCCTTTAAGCAGCCCCTCAGTTCAACTTCTGTCTGAAACAGGATGTTTAGGCTCCTGTCTCTTTAAGGTCCATTACGTAAACAAACAATATGTCAGTAACAAACAGACATGAGTTAAATTACTGTACCAGTCCAGTAAATAGTGAGGGGTAATCTGATCATTTAGTCTGTCAGCACGATAAAGCTGCAACCATGAATTCATTAGTTGATTGACAGAAAATTAATCAGTAACTATTTTTCTCATCTCATCACTTATTTATCAAGCAAAGCAGCGTCTGTTCTCTGTTTCCAACTTCTCAAATGTGATGATTTGTAATATGAAAAGTGAATCCGTCTGAGTTTTCGACACTATAATAGAAGTGAAAACATCACATTAGGCTGTCAGAAGTGATAACAGACATATATTTTTTGACGTTTTTATAGACAACACGATTAATAGAGAAAATAAGATTAATCGATGATGAAAATAATGTTGCATCTTTTTAATTTATTGCATGTTTTCTTTCGATGTCATCAAATGACTCCAGAGTGTTTAGACTCTGTTTTGACAGTTTGATGCATTTCAGATGCGATTTCAGGCTTCAGGCAGATGTTTCCCATCTGTTTCCCACCCTTACTGTCTTTCCATTCAGCTCGCAGTAATCACGATGAATAATGGTACATTAACGGAACATAAACGTGCATAAATGTAATATTTGGCTAATAAACATGTTCTACGTCAGTTCAGATCTACATCACTATCACGATTGATGACTGTGCACGTTTGTTATAAGAATTATGAGTTTTGTGAATATTCAAAATTTTACAATATTAGATATTTAACCCAAAGTTTTCCTCAGACACGGCTGCTGTAAATATATCGTTCAATCGTGCAGAAGGTGAAAAAAGTGTGTCTCGCCTCTGATTGGCCTGAAGTTGCCTCCTGTCGCTGCTGATAGCTGATTCTGGCTAATGGCTTACATATAAGCCTTTATTGACCTTTGTCGGTTTAAAACAGATGTTATATGACTCGAAAAAATGTGGCATTATTCTCAACAATGTTGTGTTTGTTATATCTAAAAAAAAAAAAAGAAAGCAAAAAAGAAAGAAAATTGCATAAGTGTGTATCAGCTGTGTGATGGTTTCTCTGACAGAAATGCTTCGCTCAGTGTGAATCCGGCGTCCTGCTCGGTTGTTGGGTGCCACGGCGCTTATTTGTGATTCTGAAAAGGTCTCTGAGTGTTAAACTGTAAAAATAAACACCTCAGAGCTGACGATGTGCTGTCTCAGATGTGGGTAAACTGGCCTTCAGTGATAATGAAGAAAGCAACTCTGTGAGGATGAAGCTCAACAAGACGCTTTCTGACCTGTTGTACAAAATCATATAAAATCTGTTTGCTGGATGGTGATTTACTGACTTTCAAAACTTGTTCTTAAAACAAACACAAAAATAAACTGTGTGACTATTAGCAGCTAAATGATATCAGTAAAAAACCTGAAGTGCAACACATTCCAGCCATAACTGCGGCGCCCCAGTCCAAAACTGTACTGATAAACTGGTGACCATTGCAGTATTTTTCATGGTGATACATTACTTATTTATTTGACGTCTCTATTGGGTCCCTGCTGTATTTATCCAGCCTAATGGTAGATTGGCTGCATTTATATTGTGTTTTTCTACCTTATCGGACAAAGCAGCCACGTGTTTAGTAACCCTCCGACATGAGGTCGGAGCCGTAGCTGCTCAGACGCCATCAGACATCGTTAACTGATGCTGTGTTGTAGAAATGACAAATTACAATCACATCGGTGAAATGCCATGTGTCGACACAAGTGGGTAAAATAATTTCACTGTGTACTGATGGATTGAGATAACAAAAGCCTTAGAAGTTTCTTTAAAATTTAACATCATTTATTTTATATTGTAAATACCAACAGTATCCAGTATGAGCTTCTGCACTGCTGCACTTGTTTACTTGATCATTCTATATTCTTACTATTTTCTCAGCTAAATTTTTGCTCTATTTTATCATCTTTTTTATTGATATTATGAATTATATGTATTCTATCTTCACTTTTTTTATTTTATTATCATGTGGGTTTTATATTCCATCTTATGCTTTACTCTACTACTCTACCCCTATTTTTATGTTCATTTTATGTCTATTTTGTGAAAGTAACACACGATTTTCCCAAATTTTGGGATTTTTTTTTTTTGAATTGCGATTCTTATCCTCTATGATGCACAAATGCCAAAAAGTAGTAATTTTCTAAATGTTAGTTAATAACTTGATGTTGACAGAATGAAAAAGGTGGACACCCGGACAGTCAACAGCACGCACACACTAGAGTTATCCTGTAGTTCAGGATCTTCAAAAAAGGCATCATGTTGGGCAATATGGTTAAATTACTAAATTATTAGACCAATGTAAAGTATAATGTGAATGTCTTATACGCTGTCACACAGACGGACTGGTAAACTCCAGCATTAACAAACTGTCTGACCAGCACTTTAACCAACTCTGCAGCTGCTATAGAGTTGTGCCAGTAGGCGTTACTATAGCAACCGATTGTTCAACCAAAACCATCTGCCGGGCCAGTTCATTGTGAACCCTTCAGAGCCTCTGAAACCAACACTTGAGGGTTTTACTACCAGTTAAATATACTGTACGTGCCACTGTGGCCGTGAAACTCTCGACTGTAACAACATCAATGAGGTAATGGGATACGGAGGGGTGGGGGCACATCAAAGTGAAGGATGCTACAGAGTTTGTACTGGAATAAACACACATGTCTCACTGTGAATTTGTCTTTGATTAAACTCTGATTAGTGTCACACATGATAGCTGGAGCTGCTCCTGGAAGTATTAAACTACATAAAATAAACTACACATCTATAAAACTTCAGTTAAAAGACTGTCACTATCTTCTTCATCAAGGGTGTAAACATCCTAATCATCCACCAAATAAACTATTTATTTATTTGTACTCCTGAAATTTTTACTAACACATACTTAAATGTGATGAGGTCATGTTTTTTGTAGTTTACTTTCTCAACACAACATTTTCTTTGGACCCGAGAGGTGACGACAGTTTGAAAGCAGCAAATGTTTATCACAAAACCTCCTGAGAGAAAACCGGAGTACTGGAATAACGCTTCTCTAATCCCATTGGAAGTTTAAGGGTATGTGCTAGTTCCTGTATTATATATATTATGTGTGTGTACGCTCATCGTTACAGAGCATGTGATCAACTACAAGAATCTCTTCTATACTATTCTACTGTTGGATATTCTGCATCCACAGATATTTACAACCATTCAAATCCATTTTCAACAGATTGGGACAATGACGTCTTTTTGTGTCCATGTGGTTCAGTTTAAATTTAAAGGGGTTAAAATGTGAAAATAATTTTTTGTGGACCCAGCATCAAATTTCTGCTTTAAATCCATTTTGAGAGAATATATTAGAGGATTATGGTAAAAATGTCTAAGTGGTGTAACCATAAAAACTTTGTACCAAATAATTCAAATTGCTTAAAAACAGTAAATTCTCAATAAAACACCATATCAACTAGTTTGGCATGATCTTACATTATCACTTTTATATTAAATAAAGGTAATGGAATACAATTGTTCTAAATATTACATTTAATCTGGTAACCATGGAGATCAGGAAACATTTAGTAATTATTAGTATAAGTCCACTTAAATACACTGTAGGTGATAAAATATGTAATATGTATCATTCTTTTGTGGTTACACCATTTGACATTTTCAGGAGCATTCAGTCTTACTTTTGGTAATAAAATGGTGCAAATGTCATTTCAAATGATATAAAACAACAAAAATACTAAATATAAATTTTAACAAACCTAATGCTGCTTTTAAAACTATTTTTAAGATGTGTTTGAATTCCTCATCACACCAACCCTTATCTGTCACTGACCCCTAAACGAAGACATTGGTGGAGTAGACATCATCTGGTTGACACATTGTGGATGCTTCACCCCGACCTTTTTCTTCCGTCTGTATAGCAAATACAATGTTTGGTTTGAGGCATCAAGTATGTGTGTTGTGTCACACTTTAAACATCACTCCATCCATCCTCCATCATCAGCACAACAAATGAGGGAATATCTTTTGGGAGTATGGTGTTCATCCCTCCAGCAGAGCTTCACAGGCTTTCTGTATCTATGCCAAAGACACACTGAAGCTGTTCTGAGGACATTTGAGCTCCTAACAGGACGTCATGTTTGGATTTTAGAGGCTCCATCTGGTTGAGGTCAAGGTTGCTTTTATTAGTCTCCTGTGGGAGAAAACTGTCTCAGATTAATTGCTGCAACATCAACATCTACAATTACTATTATTAGCGTTATTTATTGTCTAGCACCTGGCCCCCGGGGAGAAATGTATTTTCATGCTGCTGTATTTGTGAATATGTGTTTTGAAGGACAATAAACTCAAACCTGAACTATTACAATAAAAACACATTAAAACAGAGCGCACGTGCAGACACCGGCCTGAGATACAATAACTAAATAAGCTGGTACGAAGACACTGAGAACGACTAAACTACTCAGACGAAACATCTCAAAGCAAACACACGTCAGTAAATAGATTACAAGCAAACAGACGCGTCTCACTTTACATGATTACAAACTAACAATCTGTGAAACCTGCGATATTGATATAAATTTTGTTTTGGCAGTGGCGCTATCAGCTCATTGGGAGGCTCCACTACACGCTTGTCTTGTTTATATTTTAAATTATAGCCGTTGCTTACTTTTACTCATTATTCGCCAGCTTCCTCCACTGCTGTAATCACCCAGGTCGCCTCTGGAGAATCAATAAAATGAGTTTTATCTTTTCTGCATTATCTACTATTTATATAATTGGACCTAATGAAGGCTGAATAAAAGCAGAGCTTGCTGCTGCTGGCGTTGTCATGAAGCACGTAGCGCTAAGTGGGCTGAATTAATGGCGGTAGCTTAAGCAGCCGATGACAGGTTGAATAACCATTACAAACACAAACAGCACGTACTGAATTACTCTCCAAATGACGTCAGTGATGAAATATCAGTATCAATCTTGGGAACTGGCAGGCTGTGTGTATGTATGTGTGTTCGCATGTGTGTGTATGTGTTTGATAGTGTTTCATTTGTACGTTATTATTACATGTGGTGATTGATTTTCACTCATTTAAGCACATATTTAGCCTGCGGCATTAAATACAATCACTTTCACCCTCAGCGCTGCTTCTAATCATGATTAAATAACATCGTATCCTTGTTTGACTTGGCCACCTGTCTTGGCAGCGCAGAGAGATTTCATCAAAACTCTGCTTCTTTATCCAGTTTGAAATTAACTTGAACAATTTAATGCTGACTTTAAATCAGCCCAAACATTTGAAGAGATAAAGCTCTGAGGAGTTTCGCAGCAGTCGGTGTCGAAATGGGATAAATTGTCCAAATTTGCTAATGTGATACTCTGCTGTTGAGAATGGGGAAATATCTCACAGGGGGATAATAAACACTTCGGTATGCTTACAAATACATGTCCAACAAACCATTTATTATGGAGATGCAAAATTATAAGAGCTAGAAATATAAAACAAGAAATAAAACACTTGTGCTGAAAGGTGGTTTCTTTTTTTTGTTTAGAGAAACTTTACAGGAAGCTCACTTTTTTGAGTTTGCAAGTTATATAAAGTCACTTTTAACAATTGAACAATGTGTTTTACAGCAGCAGTAGTCATTCATGGGTAGCTTGTGCAAACTTATGACTGGACAGGACAAATAAGAAATAAACTAGAAACAAAAAATACTGCTTGTGGTTGTGTGCCTCCACCAACCAGTCAAGTTGCAATTTACATCCATGTCTGTCCACACTCTGATATTTGTAGTAAAGGAGGAATTTAATAAAAGGTATGAAGTGTATTTCCCTTTTATGTGTTAACGTTTGTCCAATAAATGTGATTCTGATAGAAGACAAAGTCGTAGCTGTGACAGCAGACGATACTTCAGATGTGGATGTGGCTGCAAAGAAGCTACAGATTGCTAAACGTGGAGGCTTCACGCACATCTTCAACCCGGCAGCAGAGAAGATCTTTACAGTCACCACAGTTTGAAGGTTGACTCCTGAGATTAGTTTCACCAATTCAGTATCCAACCAAATGTGACATACGGTCAACGTCTCCCCTTCTGTTCCTGAGTTACGGCGTAATGGGCAGAAGAGTCTTTTTTTTTACCGAACATTATGACGTCACAGTGAAGTTGACCTTTGGGATATTAAATGTCATCATTCATCATTTTACCCTATTAGACATTTGTGTGAAACTTTGTAATAATTAGCATAAATGAATGACCACATTTTAATCAGTTAATCAACTCCCAGTAGAGCTCTGAGATCTACTGACTCAGGTCAGATAGTGGAGCCCAGAGTTCAGACTAAACATGGTGAAGCAGCTTTTACACAACTGGAACAAACTACCAGCAGAACTGAAATCAGCCACAACTGTGAACATTTTTAAATCCAGGTTAAAAACACTTCTCTTCTCCTGTGCTTATGATTGAGCTCTTTCAAAGCACTTTAAATTGTAATCTTTCATTTGCACTCTTTGTCCTTTTAATGATTTTAAAGCAAATCATTATTTTATGCTGCAACCTTATATTCAATGCTCTATTCTAGTGTGTGTGTTTGTGTGTGTGTGTGGGGGGGGGGGATTGTATGTTTTAATGTTTCCATGTGTTTACTATTATTGGGTTTTATTTTTATTTCTCAAATTGCATGTTTTTATGTTTTTTTTATTTCCAATTCTTACTGTTAAATGTTTTATGTAAAGCACATTGAGTTGCCATTGTGTATGAAATGCGCATTATAAATAAAACTGCCTTGCCTTGTCTTGCCTTAATCCTTTACTAAAATTTGTGCCAAATTTGAAGAAATTTCATTAAGGCGTTCGTGAGATATCGCGACACACAGCCTAAAAAACAAATGTCCAAGTATAAGTTGTGTTTGGGATTTAAAAAGCCTCCAAATGAAATGATGATTGTCCCTGCACTGGTATAGGGAAAGTGGGTTCAATTAAGTGCTTAAGGTTAGGAAAAGATTGCAGTTTTGGTTAAATTATGACTTCTCTAGGTTAGATGATTGATGTTGTTGGTTACAAAAGCGACCACATGGTTAAGGTTCAGAGATGGTTGTGGTCATGGTTTTAAGAAGAGGGTTGACTGTACTGTGACTGGAAATGGAAACAGCAATCTCTAGTGTTTTGTTGAATCATCCATCCATGCCACAATCCTCCCTACTTGGACTTTGTTCTTATATATATTTATCAAATCAAATCAAATTGATTTATAAATCAAATTTTAAGCAACAGCCGTTGACCAAAGTGCTGAACATTCATCAACATAAAAGCAACACAGCAAGAACACAAACTGGTGAAACAGACAGAAAAGACAACTCTCATACTGAGTTAAAAGCCAAAGAATAAAAATGTGTTTTAAGACATGATTTAAAAACAGGCAGTGAGGGGGACAGTCTGACATGCAGAGGCAGCTCGTTCCAAAGTTTGGGGGCTACAACTGTAAAGCCTGGTCTCTCCTGTGCTTTAACCATAGACTGTATATAAAATGGACGTAACATCCGTGACGTCACCATTGGTTTGTGGACTGCTGCCCGGAAGCGAATAGTATCGTATCTGAGCAGCGCCATCTTGAAAATTTCCGGTGCATGCCGGGAAAAAAAAACAACAAGGATTCTACTTATATGGGCATCAGGAGGAGCATGAGGAGCCCTCCTGAACCTGTGAACCAATCAACCTGTCAATCACGACGTAGCCACGCCCTAATGCATACCCTGCTTTATCGTCACATATAAAATCAGGGAGGCCAAAATGTCCCAAATGAACATCATACTGCATTGAAGAAGGCTTTAAACTAGCGATTGAGACCATAAACACATTTTGAAAACGTTTACTGAGGTTAGAAATCAAGTGAGAAGTTGGTGAATTCTCCATTGACTTGTATAGAGACGGAAGTCCTTTTGACACCAAAACGGTCGCCCCCTGGTGGCCTTTTGATAGAATGCAGTTTTAAGTTACTTCCATGTTGGCATCATTTCAGAGGACCGGAACTCCCCGCCTGGCTTTAACCTGGATCTGGGCACAACTAAAAGCGACTAGTCAGCAGACCTGAGAGCTCGTACTGGTACATTTGCATTGTAAATTGGAGCTAGCCAATGTAATGATTTGCGAAAAAAGGTTTACATTTTAAAATCAATCCTAAAACGTACAGGGAGCCAGTGAAGGGAGGCCAGCACGGGGGAAATGTGCTCTCGCTTGCCTGTTCCTGTTAAAAGACAAGCTGCTGCAATTTGGACCAACTTTAATCGTGAGAGGGAGTTCTGGTAAACACCAACATGGGGGGCATTACAGTAGTCAAGACGGGACGAATTAAAAGCATTGATGACTCTTTCAAAATCATTAGAAGACAGGCAGGACTTAATCTTTGATACAAGCTGTCCATAATCACACCCAGATTTTTAACAGTGCATTCTACATCATGTGATTTCTTCCTTCAATCCGGTCATAATCACTATGTTGGAGGGCTGTGTCACTTAACTGTAAATATATGTAGTTTTGGGGCATTTATGACGGATCTTGATGTTTTTCTTGGACACTGAGTCACCAGTCAACAGTTAGCAATATGATTATTGTTTAACTCTGTATCTCACACACATCAAATCATGGTCACTTTTTGGGACATTACAAAGACTTATATTCATTTTCTGGAGACTTACCCTAACAATAATCACAACCACTACTTGCCTAACCCTAACCTGAACCACTGACCCAATAATCAACCCAAAAGTAGCCTATGACAGAGAACACACACACACTTGGACACTTTGGGACATTACGTAGACCTACATGTATTTCCTGGCGACTTACCCTTACCATAACCACTGACCCAAAAATCAGTGTTTTGCCATCTGGGAAAATGGCTTTTCTCACAAATTGGCCAAGTTATGATCAATCAACTGGTCTTTAGTCTGAAATTTGTCCCCAAAAGTATCCTATTACACACACACACAGATTAGATTACATGCTCTATTAACAGCTAATCAATGTCATTTCTGCACAAGCACATTTTGTCTTTAGTTTCTCTTGCAAACACACAGCAGATACACATGCTTGGACTGAAACTAAACCTCAAACAGTCCTCTGAAGCTGTGATGCATGACTGAAATATGCTCAAAATGCAGAAATGTCCTCACTATGATGGTTTGAGACTGAAATTGTCCCTCACAAAGATAGCAACACAAACCCTCATGATTACATGCACGATTAGAAGCTAATCCATCTGCTGTTTTATGCCCAAACACACACTCCTTCCTTTTCTCTTTGCAAACACAACCATGAAACACACACACACAGACACACACAAACACACACAAACATACACACACAAACACACACACACACACACAGTGCAGAGGCAGTGTTACTGGGAAAGTTGCTGACTGTGGGTTTGTTTCTGTTCCAGCTGTTCTGCTGACAGCAGTGTTTCTCTGGGAAAAGCTAATTGACAAATGGACCCAGTAAATACGGACATCCAAAGGGAATCACTACAGCTGATTACAGAGGGACTCTTAAGAATGTGTGTGTGTGTGTGTGTGTGTGTGTGTGTGTGTGTGTGTGTGTGTGTGTGTATGTGTGTGTGTGTGTTTGTTTTGAATATGTGACCGAACATGTGACCGATGACTCTGTGTGTGTGTGTGTGTGTGTGTTTTATTGTATGTATTTATACTTTGTGTGTCCGTAACTGAGACTGAGACTGTGACAAAGTGTTTAACTGTGTTTTTATACATGCATGTAATCATGGTCATTCAATGTGCAACAGATCAGCTGATTAGAAGTAAGAAGTGTGTGTGTGTGTGTGTGTGTGTGTGTGTGTGTGTGTGTGTGTGTGTGTGTGTGTGTGTGTGTGTGTGTGTGTGTGTGTGTGTGTGTGTGTGCGTGTGTGTGTGTGTGTGCGTGTGTGTTTATGTAACCTATCTCAGTATCTGGGTTTAATTAAGTGCTATTAAAAGTTCTCAAAGATTTTGGAAAAATCAGTGAGACGAAAAGCAGCTGCAGAACATAACATGTGAAAATTATCAAAGATCATGTTATGGATTTGTTGAACTCTTTGTGTTAAAGCTCAGTATTGGCACACTGTTAACACAAGCGAGAGGGAACGTTTGCTGGCTGTGGCTGGGAATCCCCCCACTCAGATCACAAATATATTAATTTGCTTTTGTTAAATTAGATTTACAGAGGAATTTCACAGCTGTTTAATTCACTGTGCAATTATGTGAAATTGGTTCCCTATGACTCGATCAAACTGAGAATTCGCTGTAAAAAGGGAAATCCTGCAAACACAATGCATTGTGGGCAGAATCATCAAATTCTGTGAGAAAGCAAAGTGAAGTTCAAAGAAGACAGAGGAAAGTTTAATGGCAAGTGGCCCTTTAACTGTATTTCTTCGCTCAAAGAAGTGATATAGATGGTGACACAGAGAGAGAGGAAAGAGTGTGTGTTTCTGTGTGTGTGTGTGTGTGTGTGTGAGACAGCTGTGATGTTTAGCAGCTGGTGTGGAGGCAGATGAAGAGGCTGCGGTCGATGTAAATTGCTGTTGCTGATAGAAAGAAACACTGACTTTCTTTTCATCTCCTCTTCAGGCTCTGATTCTTCCTTCTTCACTCGCGGCCAACAGTATGCGGACAACCAAACACGTAACCACTCTCAGTTGTTGAACATCAACTCGTTCCAAAACGCCTGATCCTTAATCTGCTGCTTTAACTGCCTGCAATGCTGTTGGAAGACAAGATGTTGGAACACGGCTGCAGGGATTTGCTTCCATTCAGCCGCGAGAGCATCAGTGAGGTCCAACACTGATGCTGGGTGATAAGGCCTGACTCACAGTCGGTGTTGGATGGGGTTGAAGTCAGGGCTCAATGCAAGCCAGAGCAGCCAAGTCCTTCCAAAGCAAATTGGGAAAACTATTTCTGTATGGAGCTGTCTTTGTGGTTGTATTGCTGTGGCATTAAGATTTCCTTGAACTGGAAGTAGAGGGCCTAGAAAAACAACTTTATTCAAGGTTTAACCAAAAAACACAATCTCACACCTTCAGCTAATACAAAACACAGACGCTTGACTTTTGACCAATTCAAACAAACAAGATCATATCACTCCTGTTTTATCCACTTTTCACTGGTTACCACATCGTTTTGGAGCTGATTTTAAGAATTTCCTGATTACATTTAAAGCACTTTAAGGATCTTCAGGCACCTCTGGTTGTTTCTAAGTCCTGGTTCAAGACTTACAAGGACCAGTGTACTCCTACAAACGTGCCAGTCGGATGGTCAAAAAGCTGGATGGTCAGCTCCCCAAAAGTGAATCCAAAAAATCTCAATCAGCCCCTAGTGGCTGGCTGCAGTATAGGTCATAAGTCCCGCCACCTCCATGTTAGCGGATGGGACATGACCCAAACAGAGTATGCGTCGAAAAATGGTTTCTGTCATTTTAGGTCATTTTTATTTTGCTGATATTTGTCCAACTGCTTATTTTCCTTACAAGTTTGTTTTCTGATTTCTGTCACTTTTCAAATGAACAACCGACTGCAACACTATGAACGCCTTTCAGGACAAACTGTCTGAAGATTTGCGGTTATCACTGTTTTTACACAATATGACATTCCTCTCCCCTCGTTATTAAGTTCGACTTTTTTAACTTTGCCTCTGAGTAAACAATTATAAACACATTTGAAGATATAAAAAGGGGATGACGTGGTCAGATAACATGTAAGAACCATTTCTGAGTGACCATAAACCAACTCTGAGTTTCTAAGGTGCCAAATAAGTGACATCTTTTAAACCTCTTCTTAAAACTTTCTTTTCTACAAAAACCGTGTTAGACGAAAGTGTTACGTTTCTATTTCCACTATTTATTTGTTTATTTGACTGTTTTTATCTTTTACCTTGTAATATTTGGGGGTATTTTATTCTCTATACTCTTATTTTTACTGGATTTTATTAAATTGTGGCAGTTAATTGGTTTTGTGGAGGTGATAAAGACTGATTATATATGAGGCTGATCAGAAGACATACCGTGTTTGTAAAGTTCTGTTTATTAATCTAAAATTTTATTCCAGCAAATGTAAAAATTTTACGCACGATTGAAGACATTTTATATATTTTTGTCCATCCAGTTTTTCTCTGTTAATACATTTGTTAATATACATTTATAGTGGCAAATATAGTATAAATCCAGTTCTTCTATTACCTCTATCTGTATCTCCTGCCTCCCTCCTCTCTCCTCTTTGTTTCTCTGTCTTATATTTCCTCTCACCTCCCGCTCCTCCCGTCCATCTATCTATGTTAACTTTATCTCTTTCACCCTCTTTGTTCCTCTCTGTCTCGCTTGCTTCGCTTCACTGAAGTGATTTATGGGTTAACAGGCGACTTGTCTGGAAGCATTGAACTATGTCTTCTACACTATTTCATCTTCCTCTGTTTTTCTCTCTCATCTCTCTGTCTTACACACTTACTCCCACTCTCTGTATCTTTTTCGCTGGACCAGCCACAGACCATTGCTATAACCACGGTTGTCTGTTACTGAGTGAGTGATGAAGTTACAACACTGGTCGGTCAGCTCAGTCTTAGAGCTTCCCTGTTGGGCGTTGCGCTATCAAAATAAATCCGGTGCTAAATACACTGAAGTCGGCTGTTTAAACAGACACATACCAGCATCTCTACGTCTTCTCTTCTATTGTCTAGTGTGATAGATTCTCCGATTGGCAGTCAGCAGCTGGCAAGAGAGACACTCTGTTGTAATTTGATTTTATAACTTAACTAATACCAAATTTGTTCGCATCCCAAACAATAAACAACAGCATTAAAACACGAGTCTTGCGGGTGAGAAATGCGACTCATGTTGCTGTTATATTAGTTTAGTGTGTGGCGGCTACTCTGCAGGTGTGCTTCATTTAAATGATAAACCTCCTGAATTTGCACCTAAATGCTGTCAAAACTTTAATTTACAATTTCCACCGCAGCCTCCGTGATCACCGACCATCGAGAAAGGAGCATAAAGGGCTAAGGGTTAGCGCACAGTTAAAGCACGCCAAATAATAATCTGACAAAACACTACATGCAGATTGAAAAAAACGAGACATCTGCAGAGTGAAACAGATGAAAGAACAAGGGAAGTTCAAAGATAATTAGAATAGTTATAATTTGAGTTAAAATAAGTTCTCTTTCAAATCACTTATACCAAGAGTGGAAAATATTGTAGCTTAACCATGTCATGTGATGCAACTTCAGTATATTTTACCAACAAATATTACAGCGACCACTACAGAACATTGCAGATGAACGTGAATAACCAGGAAATCACATTACAGACATTAACACCGACTGTCCCGTTAACACACTGTCCATACACGGTCCAGTCATATACTGGGTTTCAACCTAGTCTTGTTTGTTTTAGACACTGGAGTCTTCGTTTTACTCACTGTTTTTCTTTCCTCCCTACACTAATAATTAAAGTAAAACACTGCGTTTTAAGTTCTAATAAAACTACTTGATTTTACCGTAACTGAAGCGAGACACCCCCACAAACTGTCCTCTGATTCACCGAAAGAATCCAAACAAAATGATCAGTTCCACAGTACCCAAAGATTTCTGGGAAGAATAACAAAAACATACTGGGATGAATTTTAAGTTTTGTAATCAAACTTGATGTTTTATGTTCAACAGATCAAGCACTTCAAGGTCCTGTATCATCACTAGAATCATCCTTGTCTCATTACTAAGAAGCTGTATCAGGTCAGAAAAGGTATTGAAAATATCAAAAAAAAAAAAAAAAAAAACTTAAATCATGTAACCAAGAGATCCGCTGATATTTAGAGCATATAGATGTACAGTGTTAATGATTGTCTTTGTCGTGGATCATTGTTCCAGAAGTTGGGACAAATTAAAAATGGTTTAGGTTGTTTGTCCATATAGCATTTTTCTCCATGGACTGTATAAAATGAACAGATGTAGCCACTGTGATGTCAACCATTGGTTTGTGGACGCACATTTTGAACCCTTGATTTTGGCATTTTGACGATCGCCATCTTGTTTTTTCGGAGCCAGAAGTGATGAGAGGTGACAAAAGTGTGGAGCTGGGGAGGAGCTGTGCGCGGTCCAACTACAGCACCTAATGCACAACAAAGTCTCACACCTTAAAACGTACGCTGCTTTATCATCTGTTATACTCTAAATGGCGCCATCATTTACAAAATGATCATCGTACTGTATTGAAGAAGAGTTGAAACCATTGATTGAGATTATAAACTCTTTGGGAAATCTTTTACTGAGGTAATAAAGTGAGACGTAAGGTCATTTTTTCATAGACTTTTTACAATCTGACTTCTTTTTGGAGCAAGGGGAGTCGCCCCATGCTGGCCATTAGAGAGAATGCAGGTTTAAGACACTTCAATTTGGCTTTACTTTTTGGATCCGAAGCCACCCGCATGGATGAAACTCTTGTGCATTGAGAGGGAAAAAAAGCCACAGGTGGGTTTTTTTCTCTTTCTCAATCTTTCTGACGTTCCTACATTTGTCTTTCATGTCTTTCCATTTCGATTGGCAACGTTCACCTTAAATCAGATAAGTGACAATATGTAAAAGGAGGCAGACTGACATTAGCTAGGTAGCTAACTTGTTAACAGCCTAAGTTAAATGAGGGTCGACTACACAGCTATCAACAAGCTTAGAACATATAGGGTAATAAAAACACAACAATCACCAGCAACATTCAGTGTCTGGCCAATCTGCTCACACAAACAGGCTTTTCTGTTTTCATTATGATAGTTTCTGTCTGACATATAAAGACCAGGATAGACAGACATGGCCAGAACAAGCTTCTCCTCCATTTTCTTGATTACCAGGTTGACAAGTGCTTCCCCATCACCAATGCTTTTCTGAAAAGTTCAACGATTTTCAACTAGAAGCACCCAGAGTGGTTGCACAGAAAGTTGAAGCGTCTCTGGGCGTCTCTCTATGTTCTCTCCTCATTGGGAAAAAAAACCGCAAAGTCTCTTACTTTGTCACAAACTCAGTTGGTAAAATTATGTGGTGAAGATCCAGTGTGTTTTTAGGTCATTAATCTGCTATTTTATTTACTTTTGTGATCTGAAAACCCGTTTTATCTGCAAGGAAAAGCAATTAGCTAAACAGATGAAAATGTGACTCTCTTTACTAATACTTTCAGTGAATTGCAGATACTTTTCATCCTTTCTGTCTTTCTTTTTCTCTCTATCACCTTGTTTGAAGTGTATCTCCTGCAGTCAGGCAGATTGAGCAAGTTGATAGCAGTCCAGTAATCAGCTGCAGTGATACAGAAGGCCGATCTGGCTCCCACTAAAAAGAAAATCCTGTAAACTGGTGTGTTTCTGTTTTATCCTTTTCCTCTTTACGGGGCAGTTAAAGCCGTCAGTAACCAGGTCTGAAAATGAGCCACATGTGGTCAGATGGCAGCTGCAGTGAGTTTATCCTGCTGCCTGTGATAGCAGCACAAGAGATGCACACAGCGGCAGCCAAAAAGGCTCATGGATAGACTGAATCTCCTGCTTGTGGCAGTTTAGTGTCTGTAGTTCAGTGACCATTTAAGTCAAATCAATTTTATTTATATAGCGCCAAAATCAGTAACACAAGCAGCAACCGGAAATGAGAAAATACTGCAACATGTTATAAAACTTAAAAGTTATAACCCTCAAGATATTTAAACCCCATTTTGACACTTTTTTGTTTGCATTTTTTTAGCAATAGCTTTTTAATGTGTTTATATCCTGTAATTACATTTTTCTGTACTAGTTTCTATTGTTGCAGCATTCAAATTGCCTTTCTACACCTGAGGGATTTGCAGGAAACAATGCAAAATGACATCCAGTCCAATTTTTATCTTGTTGATATCAGTCTCATTGTTAACTGTTCAGTCTCATAAAGCTGAAAACGCACTGCCACCACAACCAGTCAAGTGCAGCAGCAATAATAAACTCGCCAGGCAATATCTTTGTGGCAATGTCTTTTGTGGGTCGTATAGCTCAGCATATTTCTTGACCTCAATCACTAGTTTCTCCACATCTATTGTTCTACACACCAGAGGAGAAGAAAGGCTGTTTTGATGCGTGGTATTTGGTGGCAATGCATTTTGGCCTTATCACAGCTACATTAAGTTACTGTTAATGCCAAAACAACCTTTCCCACTGCTGTTCCTTCACACTAAAGCAGGGATGTTCAAACTATTCCATAAAGAACCATGTGGCTGCAGTTTTTCATTCCAAACAAACAAGAGCACACCAGGTTTGACTCACTTAATCAACTGATATCAGTCTTCAAATAGATGATTGGTCGAATCGTGTGCTCTTGATTGGTTGAAATAAAAACCTGCAGGCACACAGACCTTTATGGAATAGTTTGCACTAAAGCGTTCAATTGGCTTTTATTATGCAGCAGTCATAGTAAATGCAATAATTTTCTCCCTGAGTTTAGCATTAATTGCAATTATTCATCAAAACTACGTCAAACAGTCATATTTGGCATTTGTCATCAGCAGATGAGTTTTAAATATCACAGCGAGTAATGGAACAAGAGCACATTGAGCTGTTAGATGAGGAAGTGCATGAGTTCAACTCCTTTCACTGTGACCTGCTGTTGGTTTAGAAACTACTGGCACCAAGGGAAGCATGTTAATGTTATAATTATTATTATTAACTGGCTTCTTTATTAAAACATCGTAGGTTTGTTTGGCCGCACTGTAAACAAGACATCAGCTGATCTTCTGTTGGATTTAAGATTTAAGTTCTCACTACTTTTAAACCACCAGTGCCACCATTTTAAGGATTAAAACGTTAATGCTGATATCTGATTGTCTGTGTCATTTCTTCTGGTTATTTAGACACAGAAATGTTGTGTCATTCAGTTACTGCATCAGCAGAGTGACTTCAAACTGTTTGATCTCCAACATCAGGAAACAAACTGAGAAGGAATCAAAAGATCAGAGTGACGTTCAGCTCACACATTTTTAATGCTGTTAATGTTGGATAAGAAATATGTTGTGTTTTATGTGTTTTAACGTCAATCCACATTGTTTACTAAAACTCTTTACAACAGGATATACTCAGAAAATGCTCAGTTGTCATGCTGAGTCTTGACTCGTCAATCGTGGGAGTGTTGAATCTGCACAGCTTTAAAGTTCAGCTATGACGATCATTTATAGCTAAATCATAAATACCAGAATAATGTGACTAATATGAAGGCTCACTGAGTGGTTTGATGACTATGAAAACAATCCACAATGAATCAGAACTAGTTTGTGTGGCACACTCATATTCCAGTGAAAATCTGCACTTAGTAAACTAAGATTATAACGAGTCAAAGTTTAGACTTACGAACAGCTGTTCTGACTGGCCCCTGGAGGCTACTGGTTGAGCAACGTTTTCCTAAGAAACATTATGTTGGTTTCTTCCTGTAAAAAGGGAGTTTATTCTTGCCACTGTCCCCAAGTACTTGCTCATGTGGGAATATTGGGTCTCTTTAAAATTAAAACCTGAAGAGTTCGGTTTAGAACCTGCTCTATGTGTAAAGTGCCTTGAGATGACTTTGTTGTTATTTGGCGCTATACAAATAAAGATTGATTGATTGATTGATTGATTTGTTCTTACATTTGTTACCCATCTGTGTACGAATGTATTTGCTTATCCCACCTGTATTCAATGAGGTGTCAGTTTTACTAACTCTCAGGTCATTTCAGATCTAGAAGAAGATAGTGTCTTAATAACCACCTAAAGCAAAAACACCTTTTAAAGGGGAAGATGAGATTCATTTAGTACTGATAACCATATTACCATGTATGGACATCTACTTCTATCATGGTTTTTTGTGGGTGACATCTATATTAGTCACATTACTGAGAAAACATACAGCACCCAGACACACACACACAAAAAACAAAAAACCCCTCTCACTCATAACCACAGCCACTTCCCTTCGGACTGCACTTCCTGAATTAGGGCCGCTTTTATGTTTTTAATTTCTATTTTTAAAGCTTATTTTTCTTGTCATTTTATGGAACTTGCTTAATAGAACTTGTGCTATTATGTTGTGCAATTATGTTGTGCAATTCAGTACTTTTTTTGATTTCCTAATCATATAAAATGAGACCTAAAAGAGTGAAATGAACAAAACAACACAACTTAATGAGGTTGTTCTGTGGTTTGGTTTTGAGGTCGGTTGCTTTAGTATCTATAAAAACTAAACTATTGCAAAGCTGCAGTGAATAATAGAGGCACACGGCTATGACCGTCTTTACATTATCAGATCCTAAACCAGCAGCTCCTCAGCCAGTAAAGAGCAGTCAAACCTTTTTATGAGCTGGTTTAAAACACCTCAACACGCTCCCACCTCCTCACTGCAGATCTCCATGAAACACAATGAAACAGCGCGCTGCGCTGAAAATTCCCAACAAGAGAATAAGCTCTGAGGAGAATCCCAGAGACAAAAACCAATAAATGGTTTATTCAGACTTTGGGGAACAGAGAAAGAGAAACTTCCTCTAATAAAAAACAGAGGGAAGTGATTTTGAGACTCTCAAACATGATATTACCCAGCTAAAATACATCTGTCCTGAGGCAGGTGAGGCTTCAGGGATAAACATATCAGCTATAATATATCTTCAATACTGCGATTTAAACCCTGGATCCTCTAATAACAGAGAAGCTGATAGAGTGAAACACGATCTTGGGGATCACAAAGTGGATCAAAGGCCTCAAATTCACAAAGCCTGAGGTGCAGCTCCCAAAACAACCCTTTGGTGGGTCCAAGAAGTCTGGATAAGATAAAAGGGTAAATACGTAGAAATAACGCAAAAGATATCTACAACTGCTGCAACGATTAGTTGATTAGTTGGGTTTTGGACTGCTGGTCACACATGACGTATGAAGATGTCACCCGTGACTGGGACATTATTTGGGAATTAATTTTTCACTGTTTTCTAATCGTCACTTGCAGCCCTAAAATATCATCTGCGTCTGATTATTTATCAAGTTTGTGGATTTTTGGAACGGCAGATTAACCAAACTAATTCAGAGGAGAAAATGAAGCTGAACTATAAAATCCAAACTGTTCACAGACCGACGTCTTGTTTCATCTTTGATCCGCCATATTTGTGAAGGATTACGTTTCTCACTTTCAGTTTATCCTCCAGATAAAATGGATTACGTAATCTGGCACACTGTTGCCTGTTTACAACCTGTCTGACTGCTCGTGTTTCCTGCTCCATCTAACATAATGAGGATGGCGCCATATTCCCAGAGGTTTTTACTCATAAACGATAAAAATGAAGGAACTTTGTAAAATAAGACACAGGTTGTTAAAATGAAATTATCCTTAAAAACAAAAACATTTGATGAGCCAACATGATTTATACTTTAACCTTTAACGACGCCTTTAAAACCCGGTTGCGGCTGAATTGCTGGCAGTTGTGTTTAGACTGCAGGAGGCAGACGGGCAGATAATGGCTGTCATTAGGCAGTTATTAGTGCTGTCAGTGTGGTCTGCTCACAGACGTTTGATGTGTGGCTGTAAAGGATGATGGAGCACAGAGTGGCAGCAGCTCAGTCCAGGTGTTTCTCCAGACTGAGGTCAAGTGGTATCTGCAACTTCCCCTCAGTGCAGACTGTTATTGTAATCTGGGAACCTGACAGTGAGTGTCTGCAATGTGGGACAGTGTGAATCTATATGTGAGTCTTTTCAATTTTAGTTAGAAGTGAAAGGGATTTAGTTCTTTAGTCAGAACTCCTGTTTGTCATTTTGTGTTGGGGAGGTAGTCCACAATGAATCTATCAGGGTTATGTTGCTGAAAACAGCTGCTGGAAACAAAGTTATTGAGAACTAAAACAGTACATGTGTGTTAAACCAAAACAATGTGCTAAAGGAGGCTAAAAAAGAGCAGGCTTATAATTCTCTGAGTAATATGAGTTACGTGTTTGATTAATTGTCATTGTTTAGAGGTGTACATTCCTGGCTTAAATGTTTAAAAATGACCAGTGAACCGTATGGAATACTTGAATTTCTTGAATTTGATCTTAAGCTGGAGCTGCAACTAATGCTCATTTTCATTATTGATTAATCTGCTGATTATTTTCTCAATTAATCTCTAAATTGTTTTGTTTATAAAATGTAAGAAAACAAATTATCATTACAACTTTCCGGGGTCAAAGGTCATCAGATGTCTTTTGTGTGATCAACAGTTCAAAACGCAAATGTGTTCAATCTACTGTCATCATCAGCTATTTTTTGAAATTTTTCTTTTTAAAAACAACACTATTTTTTGGGTCAAAATATTAGCTATTCTGTTGGTTGACTGACTGATTAAGTTAATCTTAATCTTTCCCACATTTCTACATGAGACATATAAATGTTCAGTATTCTGTTTTCACTCAGCTGATATATGAATGTATATTATATACTTGCTGTATGTTTGTGAAACATTTAGCCAACTGTAGTTAAATTACAATGAAAACATTGACCAACGACAGTGTTTTCAGTCCTTTTACATTCTGTACGTGCTCCATAAACATGCTTGTAACTCATAATGAGGCACATATAAATCTTCTATGATTTATGACGAATTTCCTTTCCAATGTAAGAATATACAGTAAAGTCCAAAAGCCTGAGACCACGTTCTCATTACTTTTGGACCCTTTCAATAAACCACAAACACTTATCTCACATTTGACATCAAACTGTGGATTTTAACCCTTTTTTAACTCCACAGCTTGCTGTAGTTTAAGGTTCAAACATGCATCTTCTCTCTTTCTCTGTCCAATTTTCTCCAGAATCCAAATTTCTCCTTCTTCTTATCCCGTCAGGTTTCTTTCTCTTTGTGTCTCTGCAGAAGGGTTATCATCAAAATAACCTTTGAGCACATCAAAGCATCTTAGTGTAGCAGCGGCAGTTGATAGTCAGGCTGAGATCTGACCACAGTGGCTTTCCTGTTTCTCTCTCTCAGGCGCAGGTCCATTTGAAGTCAGTCATTTGGCAGAAAACTAAACAAGCCCCCTGTTAACTACCTCACTTACTGCTGTTTACAGACAGACTCTCAAAAACCACTGTGGAGGCCCCATGAAACCAAAGAGTGACTGAGCAAGTGGGAACATGAGAAAAACAACTTCACACTTTGAATTGGTGTTACTATTACTATTATTATAAATAGGCTGTGTATTAATTCTCATGTGGATATGATTTCTATCGATATTTGAGCTAAAGAAGCCTTGATCTCACAGAAATCCTATGTAGTAATGCCAATAAGCTGATGTTCTTATCTTCAAGGGCTTAGTTCAGTTTATCAGGATAAATCACTCAAAGCTTTAAAAGTTTTTTTGTTTTTTTTGTTTTTGTTGCCTCATCTGTTGAGCCGACTCTTTGTTCCTGACTGAAATATCTTAAATTAGAGTTACAACAATTAGTCGGTCAATCAATTACTCAAGCAACAGAGACATTTTTGGCAATATTTGCACTATTGCTAATCAAGTACTCATTAATAATGATGTTTGATTAGGGTTAGGGTTAGGGTTAATCTCGTCTGCTATAAATCGTTTGAGTTCATCTTGAAGCAAAAAGCCAAATATTCCTTGGCTATAGCTTCTTATACTTGATGATTTATTGATTTCTTTCTCATACATGACAGTAAACTGAAAATATTCTGGCTTTGAACTGTTGGTCGAACATAAGAAGATTTATTAAGATGTCACCTTTAACTCTGGGAAATTATAACGGGCATTTTTCAGTATTTTCTCACATTTAATCAACATAATTAATCAAATGAGGAAGTGTTCAACAGATTAATAGGTGATGAAAATAAAGACTAGTTGCAGCCCTTATTGAATAGACTGCCATAGACTTTCACAGAGATTGAATCCTCCTGCATTTGATGATACTCTGACTTTTCCTCCGGTGTCACTGCAATGTTCATATTTGTGGTTTTGAGTGAAAAGTCTCAACAACTATTGGATGAATTTCCATGAAATTTGGTGCAAACATTCACATTCTACTAACGATGAACTGTAATCCTTTGGTAACCAAGTGTTTTTCTCCTTATACACCAATCAGGTCAAGATCTCAATTTGCCAAACTAAACTAAAACATAAAATCAAGATGGTGAACATCATAATCATAAGAGTGTGGTATAACACTATAACAGCACATTCATCTGATGGTGCTGCTTTGTCTACTGGTGAGAATTTAGGTCAGGTTTTGACAGATCACAGCTGTTTGGTTAATTTTGTCACTGCAGTCCAAAAACAACGAGGTGAAACATCGTCACGCTCTAGAAGCTCCTTCATCTTTGCCGCAGTTTGAACCTGACCAACATGAAGGACTCCAGCTTTAAGGTCTGATTTGTGACTTCCTCCTGAGCTCTGAGAGGGAACATTTGCCACCAGTGACCGCATGAGAAACGCAAATATTCAGAAGAATTTGGACAAATGGAGTCTTCTGTGTCTCAGGTTGGGGGGTTGGGGGACCGGGATACTTTTTCTCTGCTGCAGCCGGACCTCATGACTTAGACGGAAGACAGCTGCTTCTGTTGGAAAAGTTTTGCCTTGTGCAACTTTGCATCTCTTTTATCATTTCAAAAATACTCAAGTTTGTCATGCAGTCTACAAGGAAAACAGAAGTTATGCCCAGAAAAGTCTGTGTATGCATGTAGTCTCGGTTTGTGACAAACTGGAGCTGAAACGATTTGTCGTGAATATTTATCAAGTGAAAATGTGAAACAGTCTCTGGTTCCACCTTCTCAAATATGTTGATTTTCTTGTATTTTCTTGTGTTTCATGATAGTAAACTGAATATTTTTGGGGTTTGGACTGTTTGGTCAGACCAAACAAGCATTTTGAAGACGTCATTTTGAGCTCTTGGAGATTTTTTTGTTGTTGTTGTTTTTTATAAACAAACCGATCGATAGATTAATCCAGGAAATAATCATACATTGCTATTCTAAAACAAACTTACAAGCTCAGAACACATAATTGGAGTTTCTTTATGCTCTTTTGTGTTGTATATGACAATTTCCTTGACTTATGTATATTGTGTGTATTGTTGTAATGTAACTTGTGGCCCAGTAGCCTTTGAAAAATATAATTTAAACTTTACCTGGCTAATTAAAGGTAAAATAAATTCTACATACTATAAAATATAGATTTGTTTTACCTAAAAGAAACATGAGCAACATAAAAAAAACAGTCTGAAGATATTGAAATGTTTCTCTTTTAATCTGGATAGAGATACAAAATCAAACCAGATTGGAATAATATCTGCCCCCACAGAGATGAATTTATGTGAAGGTTAATTAACTTTAACCCTAAAAACACCTTTAAATCTGTGATGCTTTGGTGCTTTAGCTTTAAGGAGGGAAACGAAAGATGAAAGAAAAACAGGAGCCGAACCAGAAGAAAGAGAAAGGGAGGGACGGAGAAACTGAGACAAAGACATCAGAGTGAAGCAAGACGAGACGTGGTTATCTTTTATCTAAACTGAATTAAAGGTCTGATGAGAGGAACGGCAGTTTGATGTTTTGGAGTCAAGGAATGAATAGATATGGACGGCCGACCCTGACTGAACCCCCGAAGGTGAAAGGTTAAAGGTCTGCCCTCTGTCTCAGCTCTGGACTTGACCCATGTCTCCTCTGAGGTTTAACAGTGTGGGTGGTAAACACGCCAACACACACACACGTACGCATTCAGGCGCTTATATACACATTCATCTCACACATACTGGCTTATTGGTGCTGAAATCTCAGTGGTTTAATCCAGTAAATTTACACTCTCAGCAGACTGAAATCTCTCCAGTAATTCAATCCCCACTTCAGCTAAAGAAGAAAACACTTCTCGCACAGGCTCGACTCCGGTGGGCAACAGAAATAATTAAATTCTTACTCGCTCCATTTACACTGGAATGTATCTAAACCCATTTAACGTATCAATCACAATCTGTACAACTGTGCATCAAACTGTTACGATGAGGAAATCTGATTCGAGGGTTTTTTTAATTCTTTGGTTTCCAGGGATGCAGAGTTTGTTTCTGAGAAGGGTGAAGCAGAAAAGGAAACACACTCGCTGTTAAAAAAATAAGACAAAAACACTTGGGATTCACTCAGAAAATGATAAAAGTGAAAGAAAATTGAGGATCATCACCCCCATCATTCTACCTCTCCATTTGAACACATAGGCTGCTGCAAATTCCAAAAACTGTTGATTTGAGAACTGTGGTCCATTATCACTGAAGACCAGTTCTGGGAGGCCATGTCTGGAGACGATGGGATCTGATGGTGTGGGAGTTTGTTTCCAGTCTCCACAAATCTTGAGCAGTAGTCCACCATCAGTAGGTAGTTGCTGTTGTTGGGAGTGAATAAACCCACCCACATTTTGCAATGGTCTCTCCGAGTTGGCATTATTGCCTAGTGAGCACCTTCTTCGATGAATGTTTTGCAGTTTTTCACCAGCTCGTTCAGTTGGCTACTCAGGGCAGACTTCACTGGCTCGTTCTCTGCACCTTGTCATCCTCTGATGTCACTCATGTGATCCATCTAGGACAGAGTAGCACACCGCTGTGGGAATGACTAGTCTGGAGCCTTTGAGCAACAATCCATCATGCACAGTACATACAGATCTTTCCGGCCAGTAAGCTTTCACTGAACCAGTGAGTTGGCTGTGGTCAGACCTTCTTCTTCTCTCAGTTGTGAATCTGTATGTTAAACTGGTCGACAGGCTGTTCATTGACTCATCTGCATAGATGCAGCTGTTGGTGTCTTCCATTAAATCTTTTTCTGCATCCTTTAAACTTGGACTGATGCACGTGAGAGATTCTGGGAGGAAGCTCTGTAGGTGCAGAGTGTTCTAACACGCTAACAGGAGGCTTGTGGTCGTCTTTAGGGAGAAATGTCTCATGATGAGGAATTCTGTAAACCGCTCGCACCCCTACGTCACACCTACCGCCTCCTTCTACACCTGTGTTTACATCTGTTCTGCTTCTTTTTAATTTAGAAATAAAAAGATTACCTAATTCCTTTTGGCCCTTAGTGCTGCACCTTTATGTATGAGAATCTTTGCAGACAGGAAATGAGGCAAGGATAGATAGTTGTGTCCAAATTCTTTTAAACATGTTTTTCATCTTTTCCTCCTCCTGACCATAATAGCCATATATCTTTATTAGGGTGAAGCTTCTCTTTTTGTTCTACTTTGTTTCATACACAATTTAACACTGTCATGCCACATGTAACTTTTAGTTTGTGGTTTATTGTTATGATGAACTTGAGTAATGAGTGTTGAAACAGGAAATTCTGCAGTTGTGAAATTCTGCTCAGTTTATTTGGGATTTTGCTGCAATAAGAAACTGAACTGCAAATAATTTGCGTACCTGCATCTATATGTTCACACATAGATGAGCTCTTCAGTATTTACTAAAACCTGACTACAGCCCTGGTTTACTTAAGATTATTTCAAGTAATAATCTTGAGAAGATTTTCATTTAAATAAATGTCTGTTAAGTCTAGTTAAGTTATATTGAATGAGGTAACACAATGGTGACTGATGAAAGGTCTTGCGTTTGCAGTATTACCAACTTGGTGTCAGTGGCAAAATTAGTGAGAAAAATCACCCAGCAGTGGTTAGAGAAGGTAGATTGAGCTGATGCAACAGACTTACTTTTCACCTCAGCTAGTTGTGCAAACTGCAAACTGACTGACATCACACAAGCAACAGTCTGCTTCTCTGGAAAATGAGTTCCAAAAACTTACCTGCAATTATTGCTTAAAGTATCGTTTACAAAAGAGATTGCAGTGCTCTTTCCACAAAACGAAGTACAGCTACGTCAGACTATTGTCATGTTTGGCACATTATATGTTTAGCTAAAAGCCAAGTGTTAACAAATCTGGTTAAAGTTAAAAGCTTTTCAGTTACAGAAACTACCAAATCACGCGGTTATTTCCAAAAATGTCATGGTATCAGTCTGCTTGAAAGTTTGTGGGTTGTGATGAAGAATTAGGAAGTTGTATTTCTTTCCCTTGACATCATTTACAGTACATTTCGACTTTCTGGAGGTCATGATGGATGTACCCAACATTTAGAAAGCAAAATAAATCTGCTGTTAACTAAGCATTCCTTCTGTTAGAATTATGATTCATATAGCCTCTGACTTCTAACACAGAAGCATTATTCATGCTGCTGTTCTCACTCTTCTGTAACGTTGAAATGATGCTAATGATGATAAATGTGGACTCCCCGTGCACAGATTCCTTTCAAAAATGTTTTCTTTCACTTATCTGATTTCATGGATCAACATCACCTGCTGCAACCAAATCACTTCAATCTGCACGTCAGCAGGAGTCTCTGACCTAATAGTTAAACTGTCAGGAGATGACAGAGCGACTGCAACAATTGTGTAACCAAAGGAAAGTTGTGTGGTCTGTACACAGCAGGGTCTCGAGTATTAGTCACCATTGTAGGTCTGATCATCGCCACAACACAAATCCATGTCTTTTAAATATTTTCCACAGCAAAGCTCAGTGACAACCACAGTCACATAAGGAACGGTTTATCTTGACATCTGAGTTAGAAACTGTCAATTTTATTGTAGATCCATTTTGAAACTAGGAATGCAAATTCAAGCAATTTCTTTAACCGTTAGTCATGTTGACAATGAACAGTTGATCAGTTGTTAACAATTTATAAAAGACTGGATGTTTTTCCACACTAAAAGCATCATTAAACTGTGACACGACCTGTTTGTTCGTTGCACAATCAGGGTACTTCAGAAATATAAAGAACAGATTCAGTAAACACCAAGATACTCATAATATACTAAGTAAAAAACGGAGCTCCCGTTGGTCACTATTCAACAACTAGTAGACAAAGTATAAAACGGCAAACAGCTGCACAATTTTCAGCTTCATTAGACAACATAAATATGTTCAGATTGAATTTGTTGGATATATAAACAATTCAAAAAAATGTGACATTTTTCCTTAATAAAAAGTGCTTTAGCCTTAAACGTCAAATAACCTGCAACGTTACGAATATACTGTATAAATAGTTCAGGTTTAACCGCAATCTGCCCAAAAAAGATTTCAGCCTCATTTGTTTTATATAAGATAATATGTACGTATGTGACAATATACCTTATCTCTGGTGGAGTGATGTGCGTTGTTCACTTTCGCTAACATTAGTCCAGCTGCTGGAAACAGCTGCTTAGCTGGAACAGATGTTCCCAGGACGCACAAATACTTTCGCTCCAACTTTGTCAGTCCAGGAAATCTTTTAACATTTACTGCCGCCACTAAAATGCATTTATACACAAAGCAGGGAGGGTGCTGCTTATAAAAAAACACTTTAGCTTTGATTTTGTGAAAGCATGTGTGAATAAAGTCCTGCGGCCAGATGCATAAAGCTCTGTGTAGATTCATGACTAAAACTTTGTTCATGCACAAAGGCAGAAATGTGCATACCCATTCATTTCATCAGATTTATAAACACTTGGTTTTGTCTTATAAATCTTAGTCATTGAGAAACTGGATGCTTGTGCACAAGCCTCATTTCCACTCCCACAATTAGCCATGAATGGATGAGGACACACCCTGAACCAGTTGTGTTATGTCAGTTCGCTGCCTGCTCCACCAGCCTGTACACTTGAAATAATCAGGAAAGAAGAACAGATGTCTTCACCTGCAACTTTTATGCACAGGTATGAGGCTTTTTATACCATCCATATCATTAAGTGATCACATGGACTGTAAACCATCATCACAAGTGATGTCTCAATAATGTAATCAGATTTGTTCGCAGCTGAAACTGAATACTGAAAGAAAAAGAAAATGTTGAAAGATAATAATTAATGTTACATTTATAAACATATTTTTTCTTTATAAACACCAGTTTATGTGCAGGAAACGGTGTATACATAGTTTTAGTGCATACACATTGTTTATGCATGTAGCCACAGCTACAGCAACACTGACACTCAGTTCTCAGCCTGCATTCTGTAGAAGAAGCTAGTTCAGCATTAGCATGAGCCTCAGAGAGCGGGCTGAACCAGACAAAAACTGTGTGGAATTTTTGGAGGTTTTACAATTTGCACGACTGGTCAGCTAACACACATGTAACTCCATTTCATTAAACAATAGGAGGTTCCACGTCCCTCAACTTCTGCATCGTTGGTTAATATATTTTAATCTATAAAATTATCAACAGCAATTCAAACTTAATTGTTTCAGCAGATCTGGCTCCAAACATCAGACTTGTAACCTTGAAGGTCATAGTATGATTAAACGATGTTACTGCCTTTGCTTTCTTAATTTTTAATTTATTTTAAATCGGTTGGCATGACGTGAATCACAACATCCCCACTTTGTAGTTTGGGACCTTTCATGCATGTCATTCCTCACCTCCCCTACCATCTCTCTGCTGTTGATTATCTAATAACTCCATAAAAGGTAAATCCACCAATCCACCACCACAAAGACCCTGGTTTCAATTCTGGGTAATGACACCTACAGCTTATGCTCAACTGTAAACACGTTGTGCTGGTGGTGGGAAGTCAGTAAAGGGTTCTTGTCCTTGTCACCACACTAGTGACGTCTACTGGTTGTTCTGGTTGCCTGCACAATGGACTGTGGACTGGGGGAACCCGCCACATGTTACCCAGTGAGGCTTATGTCTATCTGCAGCCTCAATAGGACAACAGAGTTAGCAGTGACAAAGACAGGAGGACTACATTTCAAATTAAAGGTAAATTGGAGTAGAAACAGAAATATTTTCACAAATTAATAAGGGATCAAACAAAGCTCACTATACGTTAGAAATGTCACTCAGACCTTCATGAGACATCAGTTTAGAATAAATAACATCTTGAAATGATTAAAGATTCATAGTTGATCCTTAACAGCTGTCATAGGTGCTCCGTTTTTTAAAGGCATCCTGTTAATTACATTCCACAAGGTACTTATACAGGATGGATGCAAAATAACGAAGGAGCAGGCTTTTACAATGACTCTCATTAGGCACTGCAGAGTCACAGCTCGCCTAAAACCACAGATGGAAGAATTATAGTTTGCTAAGACAACAGGAGGGAAAGAAGTCTCTGCTCCTCTGCTGATTGAAACCAGCTGTCACTCATCCAGAGTCATAAGCCAAAACTTTGATCTCCGTCCCACAGATCACCAAACAGGAAAATCAAACCTGTTACAGCATATGTGAATGCACACACACACACACACACACACACACACACACACACACACACACACACACACACACACACACACACACACACACACACACACGCAGAGGCAAATATACCTGTCATATCCGTTAAAAGGAACCTGAGTGTCTTCGAGGAAACACAGCACTGGTTCTGTTTTACAAACTGACTTCATTATTTTGCAGCCTGTTGAGAGGTTTCAGGACTTAAACAGTCCAAAATGGAGCGTCCATCAATACTGAATTATGCCACACACACAGTTTGTATGCTATGTCCAGACTACCACACACTCCACCATATTCTCGTGTGACGTTCAGCCTCCAGTCATTGTGTGTATTTAAATTCTGCTACAACAGCTCATGCAGTTATATTGCAGTTATGTCACCAAATCAAAGCACTCTGTCCTTTCCATTCAAACAAGGAAAGTCTTCTAAAAAAATTCTAATTCTCTTTAATGAGGAAAAGATGGAAGAAACAGAGGAGGAATCCCTCTTCCAGGATAGGCAGACAGGAAATAGATGTTGTGTGTAATGAATAGACCAAGAAACCAAAATAACACTATGGAAATACATTATGACAAAATTATACATAATAATACCTCCATGACTCATTGGTTGATTGACATTCTCCATTGTTCATGGTCGTACTGCATCGGTTGTAGCTGTTGCATCTGTTTTAAATGTGAACACACACCTCAGAGTCGAACATAAGAAGCTCCTGTGTGCTATCTACTAGAGTTTGGTTGTTTAATTGATGGATTGATTGAAAGGAAATCAATCAGCAATAATTTTAACCATTTCAGTCATTGTTCACGCAAAAATGCCAAACATTCTTTGGTTCGAACTTCTCAAATGGTAAATGGACTGTGCTTATATAGCGCTTTTCTAGTCTTCCAACCTCTCAAAACGCTTTTAAACTACATGTCACATTCACCCATTCATACAATGATGGCGGGGTGCCAACCTGCTCATCAGAAGGAAACTAACATTCATTCACACACTGTTGGTGCAGCCATCAGGAGCTATATGGGGTTAAGTATCTTCCCCAAGGACACATCGACATGTGGACCGGAGGAGCCGGGAATCAAACCCCTTCCGATTAATGGACAACCCGCTTCACCTCCTTTTCAATTTTCTGTTTCACTTTGTCATAAGTGAATTGACGACATCATTGTGTGCTCTCAGAAATTGTGAATACCATTTTTCACTATTATAAAACATTCCATTGAGTACATGATTAATCAGCAGATTATTCGATAATGACAATAATCTTCAATTCATTTCACTTCATCATTTTGGTCTGCTGGTATGTTCTCTGTTAAAGTACAAGAACCAAAACATTCATGAATGCTTTCATTTTCCTCAATGAAGATGCTGCAGTCGTAAACTTGAGTGTAAAGTTAATTTTCTGTTTGATCTTGAACTGCTTTGTCTTCTTCTACACTTCTATACAACAGTAAAGTTAAACTGGATATGCGAAGAATCTACGGTCTCCAAACAAGAAGATAAAGAAAAGAAGACAGTTTGTTTCTTACCTTCTGTAACCACTGCGTGTTGTTCTCCATTGTGCTCTCCAGATGTTGCAGTTTCTGAGCCGACAATTCGCCGTACATCGATGGCGAGTCTCTTTGAACGACACTTGCCCCGCCACGAGAGCCCCCATACTCTGTGTTTGACATCGGTCCCTGACATCCATCCAGCTCCGGCAGGATGAAGGTGTAGCTGCACTGCCCGTGTTGGATTCGGTGGAACCTTCTTTTCTTGTCCGCGCCTCCTCCTCCACCGCCGCCGCCGCCTCCTCTTCTCTGGCTTCTTCCAGCTCCTCCTCGATCCGTGCTCGTAACACCAGCTGCATCAGCAACAACCAACAAGGTCCAAAGTAGCAGAATCACCAGCAACCCCTGGCTGAGATATAAACCGTTCATGATGCTCTCTTCAACTATTCTTTAAGTGTTTTCTCTCAGTGCGAAGAGGGTCAAGAGAAGCTTGTTCACACTTTGACCCTGATTCACTTCAGGAAAACATCTGTGTGCAGGATGCAGCAGGTTGCACAAATCTTTGCACATAACACTCAGTCCCAGAGTTTCAAGTCTGCACTATGTCGCTTGATCTTGTTCTGTTAAAGTCTGGAGAATCACTTCACGTTTTAGAAATGCAGAAGCAGAAAGAAACACCTGTTCTGTGGTCCTCCCTTCCTTCCTCACTTGATGTAATGAAGATGTACATTAGACAATGTGGGATCCATCTCCTTTCTTCTTCCTTCGTGGTCAGGTTGGGTTTCAGGATGGCTTGACCCTGAGCAGGTCTTTCATGATTTTCTTGAAATTCCCTCCTGTTCTTAAAGTACCAGGTGCAAGTCCAGATCCACTTAAGGCCAAAAAGGATGGAGAGAAAGCAAAGTTGATAAAAAGATTAAAAATGATTCAGTGCACACTTGTCTGATGGGAAATAGTGAAAGTCCAGTCTGACTAAGAGAATTAGAGAAATGTTTAAAGGTAAAATAAAGGCATTAAAAAAACAGGAGATTTAGAGTTGCATGTAAATGTAAGATGACTGAAATGGACCTCTTGATCCTCAAATGTCCAGGAATAAAAGAAAACACAAGAGAGAAAAAATAGAGTCTTTTTTTCTTCCCATCCTTCTCTGGTGGCTCCAGTTTCAGAAGTGGCTGAACAGAAATACTTCTGCCCCCTTCTTATCTGGGGCTGGCTGAGAAAACGAGGAATGAGCGAGGGAGGGCAGAGGAGGAGGAGGAGGAGGAGGAGAGAGAAAAGAAGGAGAAGGAGAGGGAGGAGTGGAGGGACAGGAGACCTGAGGGAGGTCTAACAAATACCCTCTCTATTTGTGGGCTGAGAGGAAAAGAAAGGAGGGAGGAAGGAAAGAAGGAATTAGAAGAAGCCAGAAAAAGGAAAAGAGGAAGATTAAGAGATTGAAAAAGAGGAGATGGGGGAGGCAAAAGAAAAAGAAAAAAAGGAAAAAGAAAAGATAGCCAGATAAGAGAAATGGACAAACATTGAGTAAGAGAAGGCAGAAAAAGAAACCATGCTGTTGACAGACAGAAGAAAGACAGAAGAGAGAGAAACAGAAGGAGAGATCTGAATAGAGTCTAGTGACTGCTGTAATCTTCCTTCCTGACTGATCTTTCAGTTCTAAAGTAAATCCTGATGCCTTGTATGGTCATTCATACTGAGTCAGCAACTAGAGGCTGGAGATTCTAGTCTGTCCTCTAAACACAGCCATGCTCTGGGGCATCGTGGGAGATCAAAGGGGGAGGGAGGCAAAACCACGTAGTCCACGTACAGTCAGTTACAAAAATCAACCAGATCTACCTTCTCACTGTCTCTCATCTGTCCTGCCGCTCTTCACTCTACATGGAAATACATACAAAGATTAGTTCCAGACCGATGGCTTGGTCCCAGGCTTATGAAACACAAGCTCAACATGTGGGGGACAATGTGAGTTGTCAATTATTGAGTTTATTTGCACAGCGATAAAATGTTCTGCAGAAGTTGACGGATAAAGATACAGATAAAATTCTTTGATAAAAACAGAGAGATAAGAGACACACTTACAGATTTGTGCAAGCAGATAAAAAAAATCCCAAAATGTGACTGATGTGACATCTGAACCTAAAGGATAAGGCTGGTGATTTCCTTTTTTTTCACAGTCAACAAATCTCATGTGCAGAGCCAAACCAAAAATGAACTATTGAAGTATTGTGTGTGTATCCAAAGTCTAATATATCTCATTCCTTTGTGCCGTTAATCTTCGTTGTTGTCCAAAAACTATTAAAAACACACCAATGAGCCACACCGCTGCTCTGGGTGACAGGTTATGGAGAGTTTGGTCACATTGGTTTGTTTAGAAACAGCTCCAAAGACTAAACACTGAAAATGTGATCACTGTTTTTAGTCTTTGGAGCCGTTTCTAAACCAACCAGCCAAACTCTTCATGATGAAGAAACATGTTACCCAGCGCAGTTGTTGACATGTTTTTAATAGTTTTTGGACAATAACAGAGGTCTATGGCAGAGAGCAATACAATATATCAGAGTTTGGATACACACACAACACTTTTAAGTAGGATGAGTTCATTGCTGATTAGGCTCTGCACATGAAATTTGTTAACAATAAGAAAATTATAGAAAATCACCAGCTTTATCCTTTAAAAGCAAGCTAACTAAAGAGACATAAGCAATAAAAGGTTTTCTGTTGATAAGATCCACTGCAGGTCACCAGGACACAAAAGGTAAAAGGATAAAAGATGTTCTTATCCTCTTACCACCACCCACATCTTTATTCTGACATAATGCATGTCTTATTTTCAGCACGGCCTGACCTCCGTCTACTGTTACTGCTGTGCTGCAGAGTACATCCTCATTTTGGCGGGCCGGGTCGCTCACTTAATGTTTGCCAATTGGTCCTTTGGGGGAAAGCAGAGAGGTTACAAAGCGAATGGCTTCTGCCCCAACTGGAGATCATTCTCATGGGAACAGGAGTGGACAGAGAGCCTGCTGCACAGAGCTGTGACACATAGAGCTGGTTCCTGCTCAAAAATCCTCTCATTGCATTAATTAGTCTATTTGTTTTTTTTATAATGGAGAAAAGTTACGCTGTGGGATTATTTGTCTTTCATAAGGTACTTAATATCTGTCTTTGCTTTCAGTCAGAAAGTACATTTTAATAAGCTGTTGCCTGTAAAATGACTCTCTTACAGTTCTCACTGACATCTGATGTTCATTTAACTACCATCGCACAGGAGCAAGAGCCAAAAATATTTGAGTTTTAATTCTTTCTTTTTTTCCCATGTGTGTAATAGGTTTTAATTATGTTCTCATTTATCCTCAGACAGTTTTTATTTGTGTATGAGTGATACTATCTTAATGAGAGCTTGCACAGACAGTCATGGCACCAAATACTAATTGTAATCATACACAAAAACAGTCCGACATGACAGCAACAAATAATTTCAGTAACTACGAACTGTACAAAAGGTGAAAAGGGCGGCAAACATTAATCAATCAGTGGATCAACAGAAAATTTAACTTTTTTTAAAGGAAAATGGTTCCAGCCTCTCAAATGTGAGGATGTGATGCTTTTTTGTGTGTGGATGTTTTGGACTGTTGGATCTCCAGAAAAAGACATTTGAATAGGTCACTTTGGCCTCTGGGAAATTTTCTGGCATTTTTCACTATTTTCTGACATTTCATTGACAAAATGATTAATCAAGAGGGAATTTTCAGCAGATTAATCTTAAAAAGAAACAACCATGTTTATACTCATTGGTGATTGTGGCCTTTAAAAACTTTTAAAAATGCAATATAAGATTAATATTAAATTCATTCATTCATTTCTACAACAAACATCATTTAATAATTTGACTACAGTAGGATATACTGAAGCAAGACTCAATACAACCATGTTAAGTACATTTTGGAGAATTATTTCCCAATGCAGAACTATCTTGACTATCGTTATTTTCCTGTACATGCTTCAAATTTAATTTGTATCTAAACCTACAATAACTTTGCCAGGTTTGCAAGTTGTGGGCGGTGGAGACAAAATGGGAACATAACACTGATATATTATCTTCATATAACAAATAAACATAACGTTCATTTTAAAGGTAACGTAAATTTAGAACACGTTATTAACTTATTTACACATCTAGCAGACACGGTTATGTGTAATTATGCCTTGCTTATTTGGGAGAAACACATTCAATTTACACATTTATTCACAATTTATTTTGCTTTTAATTTGAAGCAAAAGCAATGCAGGAAATGTTGGGTTTGCATCAGTGGTAATTTAACACAACTCTGTTCACTTCCAGAAAGACTGCAGACTTCCAGAAAACTGGCCAATCAAAACAGAGTGGGGTCAGTGGAACAGAGGATACGACTGCCTGTTAGAAACAGAGGCTGAATTGAGAGGCTGCATAAAGAGCCTCTATAAGCTACTCTAGTGGAGTCCAAATATAAGTTTAGGGACATTTAAGAGCTATGTTTAAGTTTCGGAAAAGAAGTGAATGATAATGCCTTTAGATAAGAGCCTATCTGAATACAGTGCAAATATTAATCCAATATTTCAGAATATCTTTGAAAGAAAATGCTAATTAATACATGTTCCCCTCCCCCGCTGTTTCTTTTTTATCAATGCAAATAGACTTTTTTACTTCAGCCATGCATAAACGCTTTTTTAATATTTCCTCTGGGGGGTTTTTTCACTGCTGAAACTTAAAACTGTGCATCAATGGAACCAAAGTTTGTGACTGAGTTTAACTAATTTATCCAAAGTTTGTGTATTTTCTCTGTATGTTGACCATCTGACCTGCAATACCCTAACTGTCCATCATGATTTTGCTGTTTTTTCCCTCCAGTTTGTCACAGTAGTCAGTAGTCTCAATGTTTTTTGTTTTTTACACACTGTAGGTTGGTGTTCTTGCGTTCTTTAGATATAATTAAAGTGTTTAGGATGAGAGCTTCTCCGTAGATGAGATAATTAAGATTCATCCACTTTTGTTCTGGAGAGACTCCTTCCTCATTTTAACATTTAACCTCCATGTTTGTACTAAATATGGACAGCAAGAGGCTACAAAGTCTGTTTTGGTGGATGAGAACCAGAAAATTGATTAATTAATGTGGGAAAGTTCTTCTTTGTCTACACATTTTTAGGAATTTTTGATGAAGTCATTGAAATTAGATCATAACCGATAAACGTAAGCATTCTCGGGTCTTTATATGCCAAAAAATGTCCATTTGGGTGCATTACAAAAATTATTATTATATAACAATTTAGGATGCCAAAGAAGATTAGAACGGCATGCCATGATGTAGTTCTATCCTCTCCAGATCTGTGTCCTGGTGGTGTCTGTACTTTCTTCTATTCAGGCTGATATCAGGAATAACGGAGGGCACATGAGTCATGAACCAGCCCTTTCACCCTCCCTCTGTGGGAACGGACGGACGGATGAGGATGTGTTTTTTATTCCAGGATTTGATTTCAGCTATATCTGCTCTGTCTTTTTTCGTCCCTATCTACAAGGAGTGTTTGGAATAGGTTAAAATGGTTTTAAATGCTTATTTTCCTTTAATAAGTCATTTATTTAGTGAAAACACACAATGCAATGTTTGTATTACAAAACATGCAAGAGAAAACAATAAAATGATTTTATATTTTTGTTTGGTTTGTTCACTATGAGCTCATTCACAGAATGCATCTACTGATTTTACTTTTCTATCTCTACACTTTTAATATCTGTAGGTATTTTTTGCAATATTGTGTCTCATTTATTTATGAAACCAAAAGAGTTTACTTTCAATATAAGGACAGAGAGACAGAAGCTGTGACAGACCGGAATATATATGAAGTAAAGAAGAAACAGACAAACAATTAAGGAGCACTGAGGAAACAAAAAAAACTTGTGAAAGAAAAATACTAAGAGAGAAAGATGCACAGAGAGGGATTTCCTGTCATGTGGTTTCAGAGTCTCAATGAGAAAAAAAGTCATCTTGGCTCAAATAAAGAATGAATCATCTCCCTACACTGAAGAGAAAGGCCCAACATGCTTTATGTTTGCACAGTTGGAATTATAAACTCTATTCATTATTGGTTGTATTGTGACACTGGCAAAGGACACACAAAACATGAGATTAACGGATCTCATGCATCTTGTCCGCAGGCACCTTAAGCGCCACTCTGATGCTGTTACTTTCATCACTTTGGTAGCTGCTACACAGCTCGACCCATAACTGAAAAGACCAGATTAATGGTCTGATTGAATTCTGCTTCTCATTCATGTCATGTGCAACAGACGAGTTCAATCTGATTTAACTTTGACATGCGAACTCTGATGTGTAGTGTCATTTCAGAGGGGGGGGGAACTGATGTCTCATTCAGGAAACACTGTTTGCTTTCACAGATATTCAAAGACAACACTTCAGGCCGATGACCGATCTGTATTCTGTATTTCAATTTGTCATGAGCTTGTTTCATGCTCCTTTTGTTCGACACATATTTTTCATTCTTACAAATACTGAACATTATTATTCTCTTTAATACGCCTGACCTACAATCATGAGAAATGGTATTATATATTAACAGCCTCCGCCCAATTACAGTACAGTCCGGTGTAGCTGCAGAGCAGAGTCTAATGTTTATGTGTAAGCTGTTGTTCATCATTTGTAATGTATAAACATGAGATTTACACTCAGCCAAAGAAATAAAAAGTAACTGCACCTTGGAGCATCTCTCCTGATTGGCTACTGACAGCTCTGTTAGCCAAAGAGTCTATAACACTGGAGGGTAGAGGAAGTTGTACCAGCATCGTCAAAAGGGGTCTCGCAACTGATGATTGGAATCAGTGATGTTTAGGAGCAGCCTAATTGGTCTTTCCTTTTTTCTCCATTAAAAGGTCTGATGTCAGGGTCACTTTGCCCAGAGCTTCAGCATCTGGCTCATTTTGACACTTCAGCGGGGTAGATGCTTGCTGATAAATGAGGGCTTGAATTTGAAGTTTCCATCTCTCTGCTGTCTCAATGACTCCTCAATGTGGAAGACGGTATGTATGTAAACACACTGACTGTACGGCACACACTGCGTCAAGGATGTGGAATAATGTCTGAACCTGATGGTGCAGCAGTGCTGTGACGGATTAGGTCACGACCCTCCTCACACTTTGTAATTCTCAACACCTGCAAAAACACATGATGGGATGTAACCTGAGAGGCTTTCGGTCATTCATAAAAACAGATGGAGGGTTTTACACATACAGACTGAGTGGATAGAGAGATAGATGAAGGGATGACAGGATGAATGGGTAATCTGTGCCAACACCCACTGAGCTGATGGACAAAAAAGATGAAGGAAGGGTAAAACATTTTTCCAAATTGTAGTCTAAAATACATATTTTAGTATCAATATATCTTGAAAACTGTGAGGATGGAGCTTCCTGGTTGTCAAGTGGTTACTGTGCATACCCCAAAATTGCAATGTCCCTGATTCAAGAAAAAACTGCTCAAAAACAAAATCTAAAAAAAATAGAAAAGAAAACTGAGTATAAGAATAGCGATGATGATGATTAATCATGATTAAGCCTCTGATGGTTTGAGAAAACATTAAACCAATCAGAGTTTTGAAGGGTTAAGAATAGAGACGCTGTTTATTCTTTAAACAGAACCTCCAATGGTTCGAGTCAAAGAGTCAGGGAGAGCAGCAGGTGAGCCACCTGTCAATCACATCCTTTCAACGCCCAAATGTCAGAAATCAAAGCTTTTAAAAGTCTTCAATCTCATTAACAGAGATATAATTTTCAATGTGACCACCAGCACATTTATTAAAAGGCCCGAATTTAGTGATTGAGACCATAATGACTGGACGGAGAAAAAAAAAGATGATATTTCTAAAGACAAGTTGATGAAGAAAGTCAGTTTCACCTTGACATGGTAGTTGCCGCTTTGCCCGAATCTCCTTTAAGGCTGAAGCAATGCAGCAAGGTTTTGACCAAATTGGGTACCAATAATATTTTGTATCGGTAACTCTGAAGACTTTTAAAGTATCAGATGGGCTTCAGGCTCCATTACATGAGAGTAAAGTCTATCACAACAAGCCCAGTTCCAATGTTTGTCTGTGTGTTTTGTTTATCTTGAAGATTGTAAGTGCTTTTCATAGACTTACATTGTGGTCATTCAATCATATTTGTTAAGCTTTTCTGACATTGAAAAAGATTAAAGACATCATTCATCATTTCACATTAAAAACATCTCAAAGATGATTGAGACTGAGCAGCACTTTAAAGGGCAGAGTGCCTCAAACTGTCGACTGGAGATTTTATGGCTCTGAGCATAGCCGTCTATCTAAAAGACTCATGATACTATGATGGTTTTGATCTTTTTTAAGCTTCAGTGATTCCTTTAATAATTCCAAGAAATTTTGTTGCTAAGTGACATTCAGCAAAACTGACAACCATTATTAAACAAAAATAAACCAAAGCCATGCAGCACACTGGCAGTGGTTTATTTGTCTAGTTTCATTCCACACTGAGCTTTCTCTTCATGTGAACAAAGAAATGTAAAACGATGATTAAAAATAAAAATAAAAAATGGACTGGAAGGTGTTGTGATCTGTATCAGCAAGGCCTCAGCTCTTTTTTAGTGTCCTTGAGCAAGACAGAGAATTTATTCTAACTACAGGGCCGATGTTCTGCTGCTGACATTGACAGTACTCAGGCCCTACAATTAGTTATCTGTAAACCTATTAATACATATAGTTCAGAACATTTCACTTTAGATGTTGTTCGTCTTTATGAATTTATGGATTATTTATTATACATTTATATTAACGTATTTGCAGAAATAACAAGGTACAAAATGGATTGTGCTGACGGAAACCCAAAAGAGCTTACTCATAACGACATCTCACCAAAAGAGAAAAGGAGCCAATAACATCTTAAATTTATTAAAGAAGACATTAACACAACATACAGAAGAAAATGGATGTTTGTGTACTTAAATATAGCTGTATTGTTGTTGTTCAGATACTGTAGCCTTATGACTAAACTTAAAATATGCCAAGTAAAGCAGCTATAACTGATATTTTTATGACAATGTCTGATCTGATTATCAGATTGTCTGGCTGCAACTTTACTTGACTACAAGTTCAACAGACAGTATCAACATAAAAGTTGATTACATGTCATCGTTGTGTTGACATATCATTGTGTTTGTATTTGTTCAGCTTCACTTCCACTTCCAAATCAATCCGAACAATTGACGAAACTCCAGCTAATCTTCGTCACCTCTTCACTCAGACAGGAATTCTCTGTCCTTTTTGTGTGAGCATTTCAACGGTCTCACATCGCATCTTGTGTTTTTTCTTCTATTCTTTCTTCAGTGTAGTAAGTACAGCAGCACCATGTCCTCCACAGACGATATTTGTTTAGCACTGTGACAATGGAAACGCTCTGGTTAGCTTTAAATAGTCTATATCGGCTACTCGAGGACTGAGACTGATTATTTGTAACAGCGCATGTCGAGTATGTTCATCATGGTTGTGTGTTTACGCTGGTGGTAGTTGCATGAAGCAAGTTTGTGGCCTGAGTTTACATCCTTCTCTGGGGTAAAGCAAAATGAATTCTGGGAAATGTAAGAAAAGAAACAACAGGGAGGTTAAAGGAAAGCAGAAACCCCTAAAATACATTTCTCCAAATAGGGCTCCTTAAACGTACTGAATATTACAAAGTGATGGTGTTTGACAGTGTATAAGTATTGGCTCTTATAGTTGTAGCTAAAATGTACAATACTGTAAAAAGGTCAGTGCTCTGTCTGTGATTCATGAAGAGATGATAATGTTTTATTTAAGGGAAATGTCTCAGTTTATATACAGGAGCATGTAAACATATCTCCTCCTCATCAAGTGTTTTTAGCTGAGGGGAAAGAAGATGAGACAGGAATGCTTTCAGGCGGGGAGTAAAATCATTTAAAAAAGGTATTTACTGCATCTGTATCTTCAGAGAGACATTTGAGAATGAGATTTCAAATGCTTGGCATAAATGGAGGGCGATTTCCCACCATTAGTGATGATCATGTTTACACTGTGTTATCTGTTTCATTCTAACTGTATCACAAAAGTAACCCCAAAGCTGATAAGAGCAACTATGAAGATTAACAAGGTCACTCAGTGAATTAAGGATATAGAAACTCTACTAAAGACTAATCATCAAAGAAACTTTATCTGCTTACTTACTTTAGTGGTGTTTCAGAAATGAAATATAGCATTGAATGTGGTCAAATTGCAGGATTATGTATCCTTTAATGATGTACCACATTATCAATCAGTGACAGAGCATCTTGTGGTGGGGCTCAAACCTGTGGGCGGGGTAAGTGTGTGTTTAACTGTTACAGAGTGCAATTTGCAGGAGGTCAACCTACACCCGGCAGTTAGTGAAAGGCTTTTAAATCCCTGAGTAAACACACTACAGCTCCCCTAACTGCAGGGTAACATTAACCCTCATCAATCAAACTTCACAGTAAAGCGCCTTGCACTCTCTTAACACACCACAGGGTTTAACAACTGTGGTTCATGTGCTTCATACCATTACAAATTCTTTCATACAGTAGTGTAAACTTGGTACATGTCACACAGACCTTTGCTCTTTTATCATGATTCACTTTGGCACAAGATAAAGCATGAGGCAAATGTTTGATGCCAATTAAGAACTGGCTCTCCAGTACAGGATTTTTACCATTTACCAAACTTTTAACCAAGTCAATTTTATTTACATATGCTAAAAGGACCATTTACCCTCAAAATGTTTTACAATGTGAAAACCTCTACCCTGATCCATAGTGTTTTTCAATTCCACCTGACAGACTTCACAGGAGAAATGATTTCAGCTTTGACACAGAGGTTATAAATATACAGATTTACTAAGCTAACTAATGAACAGTGTACAAAACATTGATGTAGTTTCTCATTTTGACAGTGAACCATGGGACATTCCTAATTATGTATGATGATTTTTACCAAAGCACACCACAGTTAATGTGTCCTGACACTTAGATTGAAACAACATTTGAAGGGGATATTTTAATAACCGGTATGAACATGAGAATGAGGAATGATTACAGCAAGGAAAACCTATTTCACTGTTCATATGGACACCTGACTGCTGGAGAAAAAGTGGGAGACAGCACATCGGTGGTTGAGCAAGCTAGAGTGTTTGAAGAGACCGTGCAGCAGAATCTGATAAATAAAACATTATTTTCTGATTGTTTCATGGTGGTTACGTTCTAAAAAAAACAATTAAACACACCCACACCTCCGCACAACCCTACAGGAAGTTGCAACATGGCAGGATTTGGTGTCAATACAGAGCTTCATCCTGTTTGCTGTGACCTCTCTGCTTTACGTGTGTGTTTCTCAGCCTCCCTCACTCAACAGACACACAGACCTGCTGCTCGTTATACATCCATCTCACAGAGACAAAGAGCAGAGGAGAGAGACGGAAACCAGTCCTGACCTCACACCCTGTGCTGTTATTGGCTGGGAGCTACACACCCACTGCCCAAAGGTTGATGCCCAGAAACGTCACACAGCAAAATATTGAAGAAAATGAGAAAATACAGACAGAGGGTAAAGTCTCTGCAGACACATACATCGCCACACACTTCTGGTGGGTCATAAGTGATGTCTGAGAGGGATTAGAAAGAAGTGTTTTTTAGGAACATCTTTCATATTATACCTTTAAACATCCGGAACATGCTATTGTGTAGTGATAATGGGGTATATAAGATGCTTTCACAGCAAAATATTAGAAAAAAACTAGTTAAAACCAAATTTTAATATATGAAATAAAACAAACCCACCAAACAATGATTCTTCACTCTCTGCAGTCAAGCCGAGACTTCAGCTTTTTACTCAAATGCTCATGTAAGTGTTCTTCTCTAACCTGACGTGACACACAACCATCTGAGAAGTCTGTTAGGAAAAGGACAGCCACTTAAAAAAAAAAAAAACACTTGGCAAATGAGTCTATGACGGGCTATCGCTTCTCAATGTCGTCACACTTAAACCATAGCTGGTAACTAATAAATCACAATAAATCACAGCCAGAGTCTTTATGAACACCAGTGAACTATGCATGTGTGTGTGAGCACTTGGATTTGCACTACAGACCCCTACCAGTATAAAATATCTATCTTATCTGTGTTTTCTTTCCAGATTGGCTGGCAGTCCCCCCAATCTCAAACACACTCATAAACCATAAACACACACTCGACCATTGTTCCATGTTTCACTTGGAGCAGATGACATACGTTATCAGGCTCCAAACCCATGGCATCGGCCAAAAACCATTAGCGTTTTGTGAAATAAGGCGGGCGTCTCTCCCAGTCCGCAGGGCCAAGATACCTAGAGTGGATTGTCAGGAAAAATGATCTGTGTTATAAGTTGTGAAAGATGGCCTTAAATTGTAGGTTTCAACACAATCTGAGGATGTGTGTAGAGGTTAGTGTGAAGGCTCTGCTTTAATGGTTTCTTCTGCTTCACACATTCACACAGACTGTTGTTAAAAACAGGTGGCTAAAGGGCGCATTCACCAGCCACATTTTCCTCACCAGTCCTGCAAATCAAAATACTGACTTGCTCTTGCCACTTTTACTTTAACCTCTAGTTTAATTCATCCTTATCATCCTCATCCTCAAAATCATTTTAGGCCAGACACATATTAAACTGTAAGTTACAGCCTAGCATATTTCCCGTAAATGTGACTCTACAGGTATGGTACTCGCCACTAAAAATGTCCCGAAAAGGGGGGGGGGGTTTGATTGACAGCAGTGTGTCTCCAACAGGGATTCTGTAGAGCAATGACCAAACCAGCATCTAACTGGTTCGAATCAACCTAGTTCACTACTGGAAGATGTTTAAGAGATAAGTTACTCTCAACACTTATTACATCACCAGGTAAATGTGAATAGTAAAAATGGACAGCGATTTGAAAATGTTGCATTTCATTATTTTAAAATAAAATAATAATCAAATCTATTTACATATAAAGTATAAAATACCATTTTGTCACCTTGACAATAGCAGTAACTTTGTGCTGTTGGCAAGAAACCAGTGTGTTTCACATCCTGTCCTGTGGGCTTAATATAGCTCAACTGGGTGAGGGTGATGATGCAATACTTTAAAATGCAAAAACTCAAAAAATTCATTCACTCAATCATTCTTGAGCGAATTACTCAGTTATAATATAACTGAGTACAAAGTAATATTTCAGTACAAAGGCAGTTATTAATGTACATACAAACAAATGAACAGCAGCCAGGGGGGTTATTCAAATAAATACAGTAAATAAAGAGCACAAATAATATGTTTTGATAGCTTTCTCATTATTTGAGTCACAGATGCTCTGGATGTATTGTTCAGTTTCCCTCGGGAAAGCCAGCTATGCTAACTGGGGCTATACGTCAGTGATGTCAGGAGAATCTCAACGTTGATAGGCTGTCGAAGCACGGCGTCACGCGAATTCGCCGCAAAAGTTCAACATTTTGAAATCGCACACTAGTTATACCATCTTTTATAAGCACCATTTAACTTTAACTTGTGGCACCAATAAGGATTGTTTTTAATTTTGTTGTACATGTACAATGACAATGAAGACAATTCTATTCTATTCTCTCCTTCACATACACACAACGCACTTTCCATCTCACACATTATATTTACATCAGACGCTTCCTATAAATTTAGAACATTTCTCTTTCTCTCTTATTACACCACTTCCTGTCCTGACAACATCAAGTTGCTATGAATAATGAGGGAGGAGTTGTTGTTGAGACAAAAAAAGGAAGAAGAATAGACAGAACGACGAGGGCAACTTATGACAGAAAATCAGGAAACAGTGGAGACAAACAAGCAGCAGAGACAAGTCGAGAGGAAATAACCAAATAGACTTAATACTTGAGGACGGAGGATCTCAGCATCAAAGGCCAACATAATGAAGACCCTTCTTCTCCTCATCCTCTCACTAATGACAGGTAAATAGATTACTAATACCCAATTATAGATATTACAGACTTATCAATGTTATAGCCATGTCTCTACAATATTTAACATTCTCAGTATATTCTGCGGTCTAGTTTTAGCTATTATGTGTTAATGTGCCTCTCTACATTCCTCAGTATGACGAGGAAACTTACAGCAATATACTGTTCTACAATACTGTAACGAGTGACTTCATAAATACAATACTCAGGTTCACAAATCACAATGCATTTTTGTCCAACTTCTCTTTATGCGCGTCTCAAAAGGCTCCAAATAGCTTCAAATACAGATGTGTTGCACATTTTCTGTTTCATATTAATCAGGAAATATATGTCATGTGAAGGATTCCATTCAAGTTGTATGATAAGTTGTTATAAATATGTAAAATGTGGGTATACATTTTTTTTTTATTCTTAGTGCCCACTATATACTGCATATACCCGCACAAACACTGAGAAGGAGGAGACATCTTGTGTCCAGCAGTTAATTTTTGAAATGAACAATATTTACATACTCAGAAATTCTGGATTTAGTTTTTAATATATTAAAAAAAATAATAATAATAATAATAATGCATTTTATTTAAAGGCGCCTTTCAAAGCACTCAAGGACACCTTAAAAGGCTCATAAAACACAACAACAGTACATCAAACAATAAAAATCAGGTAACATTTAGTGCAAAGATAAAGAATAAATATGAATGTGACTATAAAGTGCATCAGTGCAACAAATAAACAAGAATGTGATTGCATAGTCAGTGTGAGACAGAGTATGCCACTCTGAATAGGTGTGTTTTCAGGCGGGATTTAAAGGTGGACACAGAGTCAGAAGTGCATGTCTGGTGGGAGAGAGCTCTAAAGTGTGTGTCGGCTGAAGGCTCTTGACCCCATGGTAGTTAAGTTGGCAGATGGGGCAGAGAGCTAGTTGGGAAAAATAAGGGGAAAACAGGTGATGTCTTGAGAATTAAGTATAAATTATATATTTTATATGTCTTACTATATGCCTCGAGGAGATTGTTTAAGCAGTGGATGGGTTGCTGTGACTGGTGGATTTAAAATGATGCCTGTTTTGCTCTCAGTATTACTATTTTATAGCAGAGTAGTAGTTCAAAAAAAGATGAGTGCATAAAAACTCTGCTGCACAGACATTAATTCATGAATTTTTTTTTTTTATAATTAAAAAAAAACATAAAATAACAATTGTATTTGTCATGGATGAGATACAAAGTCACATTTATTTAAATTTTTATCTTTGAATCATAAAGCCACTAAGATTTAAAAACCTGACTTTGGCGACTCCTGGTGGTAGCATCAAAAACACACTGTGGCAGGCTGCAGAGCTGCACTGTTACACTGCAAACGTTACAAAAAAACAAAAAAACATTTTACAAATCTATACTAACTTAGATTTTAGGAGCAGAGGCCTTTCAGAATATCTACAGAAACAATATGTCTATGAATAAAATGACACATTTAAAAAGTTTAATTGTATAACTCTGTTTATTAATCCAGAAGCCTGTTTGTGATCATGATTCACACTGTGGATGTTTGTTAATACGGCTCTTATTAAAACTGTTCTGGGATGTTTCAGTGCCTGACATGATAGAAACTTTTCTCTTTGTCTGATCTACAGGTTGTGAGGCCACATCTCAAGTGGAGGGATGTGAAGATGGATGGGTTGAATTCACCTGCGAATACCCAAAAGCAAACCAAAACTATAAAAATATAGAGGTTAATGGTCCCAGAGGAGAAATAAAAAGCACTAAAAAGGATAAGTGGGAAAAGAAGGGCGGATTTTCCCTGTACCACGATACAAAAAATAAAACTCTCAGGGTGGCCATTAAACAACTTCAACAGAACGACTCTGGGGAGTACCAGTGTGAATTTAAACAAGACAGCTCTGAAGAACTGGAACTGGAACTGGACCTGGTAAATGGTAAGAGATGCTGCATCTGTATCAAAGTCAGAGTGAAGTCAACAAAAAAATCACTTAAAAAAACACAAAGAAGTAATAAAATAAAAATGTAACAACACAACACACAGGCATCAGGCACTGAAAGACATTTTAGAAATGTATCTGTATTTTGGATGCACATTATATGTACAGTATATCAGTCGCATAGTGGTGGGAATCTTTAGGAATCTCACAATTAGATTTTAATTCTTTGTGTCATGATTCAATTTGGAATTGATTATTGATTAAAAACTAATCTTTGATTCAATTAATAGAAAGGGGGGGGATTTTTTTCTTCCGATGCCCCTTTAAATGTACTGTACTGCATTCACTGAACTTTAATATGAAACATTACTGACATCAATCTAAATGGTCTTGATGAAGGTCATGTCTGACAAACAGAAAAAAGTAGAGAAAAGTGTGTTAAAGAACAAAGCTTTTTGAGTTAGAAAAGTGAGCTGCATTCATTTGGAAGCGTCTTAGTCTCCTCCAGTGTAAGAGTCATTTACTTCCCAACATCACTGGTTTGATGTCTTTTGTAAAAGCTGAAGTTGTTCTGTGTGTTTTGGAGTAAGGAGAGGAAGTAAGTTTGCTGCTGTATTGTTATTAATGTTCTGTCTTCAGTTTGAACAACTTTCTTCACCCTCCAGCTGATTGAAGTGCTGCAGTCAGCCAGTTCAATCGGGAGAGACCAGAGAATGAAGTAAAAAGAATAGTTTATTATATAGATGATATTATTGATTGAGTATTGTCAAAGACGTTGGCGTTTAGACTCTGCAGGGAGATTTTAAATCAAAGGATATCAGTCCTGAGCAGAAGCAAGATTGATTCCCCCATGGAATCCAGACACTGGTGGTGATGTCTGATGACTTCAATCACTCACTTTATATCGCGTCAAATCACAACAAAAGTCGTCTCAAGGCACTTTACACATAGAGCAGATCTAGATTGCACTCTTTCATTTGATTTAAAGAGACCCAACATTCCCCTCTGAGCAGCACTTTGCGACCTAGTTCCTCAATTTTCAAAAATATTGGAGACATTATTTGTTAAACAGCATTTATAGACACGCATAAATTATTGAATGACCATCAGTATGGATTTAGGAAAAACTTATGCTATAATGGAAATGGTTAAAAAAATAACAGACGCAGTCGAAAATAATGAATTCTCTGTAGGTATCTATATTGATTTACAGAAGGCTTTTGACACTATTGATCATAGCAGATTACTGAGAAAGTTGGATAAGTATGGAATAAGAGGCACAGCTCAATTTTGGTTGAAAAGTTATCTGGAAAATAGAAAACAGTGTGTGCAAATTAATGACGCTGTGTCAGGATACAGGGAGGTCACTTGTGGGGTACCGCAGGGTTCGGTGATTGGTCCAAAATAATTTATACTATATATTAATGATATTTGTAAAGTAACAGAACTATTAAAGATTGTAATATTTGCAGATGATACCAATTTATTTTGCTCTCGGAAGCACTTAAAGGGACTTTTGTTTTCTATTGAAAGGGAACGTGAGATTTAAAAATGTTGGTTTGATGTTAATAAATTATCTATCAATATAAAGAAAACCAAATTTATGGTTTTTGTAAATAGAAAATAAATAGATGGGGATATTGAATTAAAGATGTGTGATGATGAGACTAAATTCCTTGGGGTAGTGATAGATGATAAAGTAAATAAGAGGTAAGATATCAAAATCAATAGCAATTCTATACAAATCTAAGGATATATTAAATCATAAATCCTTGTATTTTTAATTATTGTTCACTTATACTTCCATATACGTTATACGGTGTAGAATTGTGGGGATCAACTTTTAAAACAGCTATTAATTCAATAATATTGTAACAAAACGAGCAGTACGTCTCATTTATAAGGCTGGTTATTATGATCACACAAACCCATTGTTTATGAAGACGCATGTTTTAAAATTCAATAACTTGGTTTATTTTAAAATAATGCTAATAATGTACAGAGCTAAAATAAAGTCACTGCCGGAGCCGGTACAAAGACTCTTTTCAGTACAGGAGTGTAAATAGAGTTTAAGAGATGTTTGTAAATTTGCTGTTCCAAAAGCAAAAAAGAGATTAAAAGGAGATGTATTTCTGTTGTTGGGGTTAAACTTTGGAATAAGGCTGACTTAAATTCGAGGATGTGTAACTCACTATTGATTTTCAAACGAAGGGCATATATGGCTATTTTTGAGAGTTACACATTGAAATAGGTAATCTTCTTTTTTTTTCTTTTTCTCAAATTTTCATTATCATTTTTTGGTGGGTAGCTTAATTTAATGTGGGATTTTGTGTAGGAGAGGCATATATAAGCATTATGCATAATAAATCATACATTAATTACTTTATGCTGTTATTTAGAATTTATAAACTTATTGTATACTGTAAGTTCTTTTTGTTTGTTGTGTTGTGATGACTGAATAAAACACACTATTACAGCGGCAAGGAAAAACTCCCTTTTAATGGGAAGAAACCTCAGGTAGAACCAGGTTCTAGGTGGGCAGCCATCTGCCTTGACCGGTTGGGGTTGAGGGAGAGAGACGGGGGAGGAGAAAGGAGAAATAAAAAGGAGAGGGAGAAGAGAGGGAGAGGAGAGAGAGAGCACAGTGACAAACAACTTCAATCAGACTTCTGCTGAGACTGATCAGCTGATGAGATTGATGAAATGATGCTCGGATGAATCTGAAGACTGGGTGGTGATGGGGAGGTGGGGGATCACGCAAAACAGCATTAAGAAAGCACGTGAACAGAGGAGACACATTTAAAAAGACAGCTGCAATATAATAGGCTAATGAAGAAGGTGTGTCACCATGCTATTGGTTAGATGTGACCAAGTGATGTGAACAGCTGACGTCTTAATTGATGCGCCAGAAATGACAGCAAGGAAATTTTGAGCTTTGAGAAAGATCAGAATGACAGAAGAATGAGATGTAAAACTATAGACATGAATGTGCAAAAAGGTGATGCTAAGCTTCATTAACTTATGTTATTATAAAAGTACATTTTTGGCATCTGTCAATCGATTCAGAATCATAGAAAATGAGAACTGTGATTTTTATGCACATTGTTTTTTTTAACCACATCTACCATCTCACACAAGCACACGAACCATACTTTAATCAGTTGTATTAAACTGATGTATTATTTAGGAGGAGGATTTCTACAAATCACAGTGTACTGACATTTCTTTCCAGGTTTCTGAAACCAAATTTTCAGTGAGGTCTGCTTCTCTTTCAGCTTTCTACTGTACAGTGCTAACTGAGTTATCAATAATGGAATTCAATTAGCTATGAAGCACAAATTACAGCACAGGAGAGACAAATATAATGAATAGATGAATGCACATAATACACCCTTTACTAGCGTGATGATATATTTCCAACATCTTACAGTTTCACAATGTTCAGTTTGTAATGTCTTACTTTATTCTTCTGGGGTTTTTTTGCAGTGAAAGATGTCTGCAAGAAACCATTTATTCAAACTGCGTATGAAACAGCTAAAACCACCATCACATGTGATTACCCTAACAAATACAAATCCAAAGTCAAGTTTATCTGCAAAGACAACGATGAAAGCTGTGTGGAGATTTTATCAACACCATCTCTTTTAAAGTCAAACGGGACATTCACTCTCACAAACACCAGCAGTGGCTTCAACGTGTCCATCAGTAATGTGAGCTCACAGCATGCTGGTGTCTACTGGTGTGGAGTGAAACAAGGAAGAAACAGAGCTTCAGTAAGACAAATACAACTGGAGATTAAAAGTGAGTCAAACAAATGTAGCTCTCCTCTGCTGGTTAGAGCTTTTTTCCCCTCTTAAATTCATTTTGTGTTCATCAGTGAAACATGACGCAACACAACATTAATACACATATATATACATTTAGATGTTTTATTGGAAGAGGACAAAATGGTTTGGTACACATGCGACATGAAGTGAAAGCAAGATGTCCAAAATGCTAGAATTTGTCTTTGTCTTTCTATCCACAGATATTACAAGTCTACACAGATCTGCAACTATTGGACAAACGTTCATGTACTGGTGTAAGTACCCAGGCGGTACTCCCATTAAGAAATTCATTTGTAAAGGAGAAGATCCATTTATATGTCAACGTCTACAGAGCACCGCACAGGTCAATAGGAACACTGGGAAGTTTTCAATCCAGGATGACAACGAGAAGAGAAATATCACCATAACTGTGAGAGACATAACAACAGACGACACTGGGACATACTGGTGTGGAGCAGAAAGCACTGACATTAAACGCAGTAACCCATTCTTCAACAAACTGAATTTGACTGTCGGTGAGTGTTTAATTCTATTATTTTGATGTAGGTCTGACCCCGGTTCAGATTATAGGAGGCTAATAAATGGATGGTGATGTTCACCTGTTGCAGATTCAAATCCCTGTAACAGCTGAGACGTCCATCCCTGTTCAGTGTAAATATGGCGCTGTCACCGCAGGAGCTTGCCAATGTCACTAAGAACCTTTTTGAGTAAGCAGGGACTGAAATTAGATTGTAAAGGATAGTTTCAGGTGATAAGAAGTCTCTGCTCCTGCTACTTTCTAATAGTTCAGGATTGGGATGCAGCAGCTTTATGTAAATGCTTCACTAAGTTTGTGTGTTAAGACCCTCCTAAGTTCTTAGTAACTACTAGCTATCAGGTTGCACCATTAAAATCTAGAAATATCTTTTACTTTAGTAATGTGTAAATTGGTCGCCACGCTACTCTATAGTACTTTCCAATAAGAAGCAACCAACTATGTAAACAGGAAGTGACTCCAACATCATCAGCTATAACACAGTCATTACAACAGAGCAGTTTTAGGGGCCAAAAGATTCAATAAACTAAACTGCCAATCCTTTGTGAACATGTACTTTTATGTAGTATTTTTGTCTGTATACCTGCAGAAATATGTTTTAGAATTATTAGTATAATTAATTTATTTGTAGAGCACGTTTCATAAAAGAAATGCAGCTCAAAGTGCTTTAGAACCAAATAAATTACATACATATTACATAGCGCTTTTTGTCTGATCTACAGGTTGTGAGGCCACATCTCAAGTGGAGGGATGTGAAGATGGATGGGTTGAATTCACCTGCGAATACCCAACAGCTAATCAAAACTATGAAAATATAAAGGTTAATGGTCCCAGAGGAAAGATACAAAGCACTAAAAAGGATGAATGGGAAAAGAAGGATGGATTTTCCCTGTACCACGATACAAAAAATAAAACTCTCAGGGTGGCCATTAAACAACTTCAACAGAACGACTCTGGGGAGTACCAGTGTGAATTTAAACAAGACAGCCATGAAGAACTGGAACTGAAACTGGTAGTTGGTAAGAGATGCTCCGTCTGTATCAAAATCAGAGTGAAGTCAACAAAAAATCACTTAAAAAACACAAAGAAGTAATAAAATAAAGATAAAAATGCAACAACACAACACACAGGCATCAGGCACTGGAAGACATTTTAGAAATGCACCTGTATCTGGGATGCACATTATATGTACGGTATATCAATCCCATAGTGTTGGGAATCTTTGGGAATCTCACAATTAGATTTTGATTCTTTGTGTCACGATTCAATTAGGAATTGATTATTGATTAAAAACTAATCTTTGTTTCAATATTTTTTTCAACCACATCTACCATCCCACACAAGCACACAAACCACATTTAATCAGTTTTATTAAATTGATATGCATGTGTATACCTATATGTGTCTATATATGTGTGTATATGTGTATACACACACACACACACATTTTATGTATATCATTTATGCAGTTTTCAGTGAGGTCTGCTTCTCTTTCAGCTTTCTACTGTACAGTGCTAACTGAGTAATCAAAAATGGAATTCATTTTTTTATGAATCACATATTACAGGACAGGAGAGACAGATATATGAATAGATGAATGCACATAATACACCCTTTACTAGTGTGATGATATATTTCAAACATAATATAGTATTACAATGTTCAGTTTTGCATGTTTTAATTTTCTTCTTGTTATTTTCACAGTGAACGATGTCTGCCAGAAACCATTTAATCAAACTGCGTATGAAACAGCTAAAACCACCATCACATGTGATTACCCTGACAAATACAAATCCAAAGTCAAGTTTATCTGCAAAGACAACGATGAAAGCTGTGAGGAGATTTTATCAACACCATCTCTTTTAAAGTCAAACGGGGCATTCACTCTCACAAACACCAACAGTGGCTTCAACGTGTCCATCAGTAATGTGAGCTCACAGCATGCTGGTGTCTACTGGTGTGGAGTGAAACAAGGAAGAAACAGAACTTCAGTAAGACAAATACAACTGGAGATTAAAAGTGAGTAAAACAAATGTAGCTCTCCTCTGCTGGTTAAAGCTTTTTCCCCCTCTTAAATTCATTTTGTGTTCATCAGTGAAACATGACGCAACACAACATTAATACACATATATATACATTAAGATGTTTTATTGGAAGAGGACAAAATGGTTTGGTACACATGCGACATGAAGTGAAAGCGAGATGTCCAAAATGCTAGAATTTGTCTTTGTCTTTCTATCCACAGATATTACAAGTCTACACAGATCTGCAACTATTGGACAGACGTTCATGTACTGGTGTAAGTACCCAGACGGTACTCTCATTAAGAAATTCATCTGTAAAGGAGAAGATCCATGTATATGTCAACGTCTACAGAGCACCGCACAGGTCAATAGGAACACTGGGAAGTTTTCAATGCAGGATTCCAAAGAGAAGAGAAATATTACCATAACTGTGAGAGACATAACAACAGACGACACTGGGACATACTGGTGTGGAGCAGAAAGCACTGACATTAAACGCAGTAACCCATTCTTCAACAAACTGAATTTGACTGTCGGTGAGTGTTTAATTCTATTGTTTTGATGAAGGTCTGACCCCGGTTCAGATTATAGGAGGCTAATAGATGGATGGTGATGTTCACCTGTTGCAGATTCAAATCCCTGTAACAGCTGAGAGGTCCATCCCTGTTCAGTGTAAATAGGGCGCTGTCACTGCAGGAACTCTCTAATGTCACTAAGAACCTTTTTGAGTAAGCAGGGACTGAAATTAGATTGTAAAGGATAGTTTCAGGTGATAAGAAGTCTCTGCTCCTGCTACTTTCTAATAGTCCAGTATGCAGCAGCTTTCTGTGTGTTAAAGCCTTCTTAAGTTGTTACTAGTTATCAGGTTGATTAAAATCTAGAAACCATGTAAACAGGAAGTGACTTCGGCATCATCAGCTATAACATTACTTACAAAAATAACAGTTTTAGGGGCGAAAAGATTCAATAAACTAAACTGCCAGTCCTCATTTTATTTGTAGAGCACCTTTCATAAAAGAAATACAGCTCAAAGTGCTTTAGAACAAAATAAATGAAATACATAGTACATAACACTTCACATTAAAAAGATGTTAAAAACAAAAAATAAAAACATCAATGTGATATAGGGTGGAAAATGAAAATAGTAATAATAGTAAAATAATAAAAATAGTACATGGTAAAAGTAGCTAACACACAGAATATATAAAATCAAGTAACATTTTAAAAGAAGTGCAGCAGTGGAATTTGTCGTATTCATGTTGTTTACAGTGAGAGGGAAATATCTCATTGTGTTAACCGTTATTTGGAAATTCAGTCAGCATTTTGTAGTTTAAGGTTAAGTGTATTTTTTCAGTGACATGAGATATGTTGAGTTTGTGTGATGCAACCAGTCTTAATTTAGTGATCTCCACTTAGTAAACACTGATGTTATAATGAGGCTTTGTATGTTTGTACTTTGAGCTGCTGTAATCGGCATCAGGGCCTCTATGTTTGCAGGACTGACCCTCACTGATTGGTTAGATTAAGACACCATGAGGAAGCAGTACTCTAGCATTGATATTAGGATGAAGGGTGGGCATTTATCATAGTTTATTAACATTTAAAACAGTTATTTACTGTCAGCTTCCAGACTTATTTTAAATAAATAGGAAGTGAGAAAGAGAAGAGAGAGTGCAAATGAGCATGTGGTGATAAAGGATAGAGACATAGAGAGATAAACAGCCATCAAAAACTCTTCTGATCATTGTACTGTGACTGGTGCTCTGGAGTTTTTAGTCTCCTAAGCAAATATTTTTCATTTCTAAAGTTGTCCTGCTGGACACAAGATGTCTCCTCCTTCACTGTTAAGTTCATTCTCAGTGTTTGTGCACTGGTGGCTTCAAGCTTCTACATCACACTTGTGTAAATTGCATAAAAGAACAAGTCTGGCTCCAAACTAGTTGTGATGTCATAAATCCAGATCATAGATGCACGCCTAAAACTCAGAGTTAGGATGAGTAAAGAGAAACTTTTCTCCTTCAGCAGATGAATGTGAAAACAAACTCTGCACACGCATCATTATAACAGAGAGAAGCTCAAACATCCAACTGCAGGAACAAGAGAAAGCAGAAGAAATAGAGCCCTGTGCATGATATTTATGCAATATTTATTTATTTGTTTATTTAACACGGCCAATACAAATAAATATGTTTGTACAGGAAGAGGTAATGCAACAGTAATGACTGTACGGCATCTTTGCAGCCCTACAGTCCATTCACTTATTAATTCTATATGGATTTTTTTATTTTTATTTTTTCCTGGGTCTTTTCATTTTCTCTACTTTGCTATTGTTTGTAATAAGATTTTATTTCTGCTTTCATGCAAAACTTTGATGTGCTTCTGGTTCCAGTGCGTGCTCCGAACAAAGGTGAGAAAACAATTTTTGTTTCTGAAACCTACATTTACATGATTGAAAAACATTTTGTGATTATATTTTCGTAAAATTTTTCTGAAATTCCTTAACACAGACAGTTTCGTATGAATTTTGTGTGTTAATTGTAATTCTGGTCATCCTTTTGTTGTGTGATCTGTCTTGCAGTAGCCAGTATTGCTGTCCCCATCGTAGCTGTGCTGCTGCTTGTGCTGATTTTGGTTCTCGTCTACAAACGTAAGAGATTCTTTACCATAAAAACACTCACACACATATATGCACACATACTGGAAGTAGGTGCACTAGAAAGCAGTGATAACATGAATTAATGTATGCATAAATACAGAGAACAAAAAAGGTCAATCTTTATCATGTCTGAAGGTTGATATTTTTGATTTTCCATGTTTCTCTGCCAGGATGTTCAAAACACAAATCAAATGAAAAAGTACAGAACAATGAAGAGGTTAGTGTAAATGTTTTTGTATATGGTTTTACTCTGTGTGTGTGTGTGTGTGTGTGTGTGTGTGTGTGTGTGTGTGTGTGTGTGTGTGTATGTGTGTGTGTGTGTGTGTGTGTGTGTGTGTGTGTGTGTGTGTGTGTGTGTGTGTGTGGACCCATATGTGCATGATACTAGAGGGCTCCATGTTTGTAAAGTATGTATACATTTTCACAGGACACATTTACAATGTAGAGATTTATGACAATGATTATTTGCCAAAAATGGAGTCACTCCTCAAAGGTTCCCACCATTAAACACACATAATTTGGCAGAGATTCATCAAGACAGTCTAACATCATCTTATCACCTGTCTTTTAAGTTGTGCTGTATGCTAGCCTGCTAATCAGCATTAAACATAAAGTACAGCTGAGGCAAGGATTTGGTCATTAGTTAATAGAATAGTTAAGAGATCATCAAAGTCATTACAGTTCATCCTCAGGTGGGCATACATGTGTATCCTACATTTCATGGCAATCCATCCAAGGCATGTCACTAAAAACTTCAAATATCAAGCTGCTAATGGTGCTAGATAAAAAGTCAGGGGTTCAATTAAATTAGATGGCTTCATCCTCTGGCCACCATCAATATCTTTACAACATTTCATAGCAGTGCATTCAGTTGTTGTTGTTGACATATTTCAGTCTGAACCAACACGTTGGACTGTCAGGCCATCACTGCCAGCTATAGCCAGCACCAGCATGGCTAAAAATTCAACTTAAACTTCAGTTTTCAGGAGATGTTGTGGTTTCTGTTTCCCAGGGCAGCTTTGTGCTTTATTAGGAAATTCTGCCATTATTTTTGAACTGACAACTGTTGTTAAAGATTAATCCAAGTAGTAGGAGTAGTTGCCAGTTTTTGGGAGCAAACCAGATGATGTCAAATGTTTATTGTTAGGATTGTGTGAATTATTCATTTTGTATTTTTCATTCTGCTCTGGAAGGATGGTGTCTATGAGGAGATAGAGGAGCATCCCAATAAGCCTGGCTCAGGAACTGCAATGAAAACGATTTATGTCACCGCCAACCATCCCACAAACCCCTCTGATTCTTCACATTACTCCTACATCACTCATCCAACCAACTCGGGTGAAGTTAGTGGTGACACATATTCGACCGTGAAGGACAACGGCCAATGGCCATCCTACTCTACTGTCAATCATCCAACCAGCGTTTCTAAACACCCTCTCTATTCTACCGTCAACACGCCACAGGAGAACTGAGGAAGTTTCCAGACTGTGGGCTTTGCCAAGATTTCAGTTCATTCTTTTTTCATTTTTTTTTTCATCCCAAACAAAGAAATTGTTGATGAAATTGTTCAAATTTGTTTGATTGATTAGGATTCATTCAGAGGACAAAGTTACCTGATCTGCAATCAACAATGCAGTTCAAAACAGAACATCCACCACCAGCTCAAAAATGACCGAAAAAAATATTAAAAGAAGACGTCTCTGAAACAGGGTCACAAAATGAACAATATTCACTAAAATGAGAGTTAATATTATACAATCAAAGTTAATCCAGGACTACTGCATTGCATTGCAATCAGGTGTACTTAATAGTATAAGAAACAGACGGTTTTAATCAATAATATGGCACTTTTGCAGCAACTTTGTTATTATTGTTGTTTGGGAAGGGGGTGAGGGGCCTGAGATAATATATTGATGTGTCAGACTTGGTTTAGAGCAGAATAAGAATTGGTTAAATGAATGATGATGTATATTCGGGGTTAGATGATTTACTGATCTGAATTAAAGATTCAAGATTATTTGACCAGGTGTGGATCTTAAAACCAGCATAAGACTGGTGTTAGATTGTAATATAGTGTATATAAATCTACTTATAGTTGTAATGATGAGTCAATTAACCAATTAGTCGATCAACAGAAAATCAATCGCCAACTATTTTGACAACTGATTCATCGAAGCGTTTTGATTCAGTTTTAAGAACAACTGTCCAAGATGTTATGTTCCAGCTTCTTTAATGTGAATATATTCGGATTTACTTAATCTTCTATGATGGTAAACTGAATATCTTCAATCTGAATATCAAAAGGGGACATTGGAGGACATCATTTTATCATCATTTTCATCATTTACAGACATTTTATTGACCAAACAGTTGTTAATTGCAGCCATAGATGCAGTATACACTATGTGCAATATGTTATACAACATGTAGATGAGTTTCATTGTTTCATTATGCCTTTATTTTTTTTTTTACCATCATAATGTATTTGTACATTTATTACGGTTTAATTTCCTTTTTTCTTTACAATATCTTTAAATATCTTTCTTTTAATGTTATATCTAATGTATGAAACATGCTGTTTATAGTTTACCGTTACAGCAGGCGGTCGTCTTCATCCCATGCTTCATATTATAAGTTGACACAAAAGTTGACACAAAAGACATAAGATCTAAGCAAGGTGGCTTATTAGCAGTTATTGTACAATCAGGGTGATTACTAAGGGAATAGGGTGACATGGATAAGGGTGATGACATTCATAGTTAACATAAGCACCTGTTCATCTGCACGTTTCTGTAATTTCTGTTTTACCATCACTTGGCCTTTCATCGTGGTGATGCTTTTGAGTATACTTTGTACATATTATTATAAGTTGACTTTTTTTCCATTAATAAAAGTTATTAAATCTATCTTTTTGATCTCTGTGAATCTCTTTGGTAGCGAAGATGCAACACTAACATAACATTTCCTCACTAGCCACAATTTGCTGAAATCACTTTCACAGCCATGACCTATGACCTCACCACTCAAGCACAACAACCTTTGAGATGAGCGTAACTAAAGCCGATCTTTACCTACTGCTTTCAATAAGATTACACATTTAAATGTTAATTGTGCAGTATGTAATCTCCAAATGGAAGTTATTTTTCCACTGAGAACATCACTTTAATTACTCACTGCTGCGTGTAAACCCTTTTTAACTGCACAGTTCTGGGTTAGCTGATGCTCAGTGTAGACTGGCTGAGAGGCAGGAGTACAAGGTGTTGCAATAGTTGATATGATATAAGCATGAATTACTCAAAATTTCCGGGGTGAGGGGCGTTTTCTCTTAAATGTGTGTAATGCCTGCAGTGGCTACAGAGAAGTATAAGAAAGGTGAAAGGCTTTAAAATTATGTAATGGTTAAATGTCTACACTGCTCATTGGCTAGAATCAGAGACAATCTTGAAAATATTGCAGACTCACAACAACAGCAGTCCATTCATTTAATATTATTACTATACATTAAGTTCATAATCAACTAAAAATCCCCACCTGCAGGTGTTTCCTGTAGTTTAATACTGTGTAGCTCTGTGGTCGGAAGCATAAAACTCAAACTCAAAAAACTCTTTATTCAAGACTAAAACTGTGTGTACGCAAAAAGACGGAAATATGCAGACACGTTCTTTTTGTCAGATTTATGGTTTCAAACCTCAATAATTGAGGAACTAGACGCAGGTGCATGAGCCTGACTTCCACTTTCAACATAAGCCATAAATTAAATAGACATGACTGTAATCAGCTGTTTTCATACCAACATGCTGGCTGCTCCACCAGTCTGTAGATCTGTCTATTAAACAAACAGGAAAGAAGTGCAGTATCACCGCTGTATCACCGCTTATGTCACTAAATAGTCAGAAATGTAATCAATAATTCATTTGTAGCAATCAAAATATAGATATCAATGACAGCAAAATAAAATGTTCTTTTATATAAAATAAAAGAATGATACAATTGACCAAAAGATATGAATCCACCTTTGATCGATAAGTGCTGCTCCTTATCAACCTAAACAAATGTATTCATATATTTACTTTGTTCTTTCTTATATCATTCATAGACTTATATAGATTTTTATAAATACTACATGCATATTTTATGTGCATACAATGTTAGTGTGTAATAAGACAAAAAGAAAAAGGGGAGGATGCTAAGAAGCAGGGTGGATCACTTTCACCAAAATATCAACTCAGGAAACACAACTGTGCAGACCGTGAAGGTGATAAACATTTAGAGGAAGTAACAAAGTCAACTTGAGCTACTGAGAATTTCTTCATACGAAATAAACGACATGGAGAGCTTCATTCTGCTTATCCTCTCACTGATGACAGGTAAAAACACATTATTACTGCCTGATTACTGACTTGATATTACAGTTAGTTACAGATAGGACATACTGCAGTAGAGCGCACATTCATCAATTACTGTGTGGAAGTATGGGGTAGCACCTATTAAAGAAACTTACAACCCAGTGTAGGACATACACTGTTTTTAAATTCACATGCTTTGCATTTCATGGATATATTAAAATTTAAGACTGCATACATTACGTTTAAAACAAGAAATAATTTGCTTCTGGGCAATTTACAAAGAAATGTTCTGTGACACAAAAATATTGATTTCTACAACATTGAAGAATCTGTCTATTAGTGTGTGGGATGAATTTGTGAAATAGTCTGGATATAGAGTTAAAACAACAAAAATATAAATCAGTTACAAGAGATAGACAAAAAAACTATTTAAAGAGGTATGTGGATGAGGAGGGGCTGTGTTAAAAGGTTGGTTGTATTTATATGTTGACACCAGGTGAATATTTTGGTTGTAAATAAATTTGGGATAGTTGTTTATAAATTATATGAGCTCATGGAGGAGTAATGAGAAAGGGATATAATAAGTAGTATATACTTCCTACTCCTTTTCGAGCAGTTATTCTTGTTTTATTTGTCTTCTTTATCTGCTTTTATTCTCATGTTCAAATTAAGTAAATAAATTCAAATATAATTCTATATTGTCATCACCCACTAGAAGCAGCTCTGGGACTGTTTCAGTCTCTGACATGATGTGAATTTCTCTCTTTGTTTAACCTTCAGGTTGTGAGGCCTCATCTAAAGTGAAGGGATGCCGAGATGGATGGGTTGACTTCACTTTTAAATATCCTGACACAAAGGAGGATTATCAAAGCATCAACATAACTAATCCCAGCAAGTTTAATTTACAAAGTAATGAAACTCATGTATGGCAAACAAATGAAAGATTTAACGTTTATCATGATAAAATGAATAAACGTGTCAGAGTGATCATCAAACAACTTGAAGAAAAGGATAAAGGTGACTACCGGTGTGGATTTAAACAAAAAATAGAAACAACCACTGTCACATTGGAGGAAGGTAGGATACATTTATTTAATTAATTCATGTTGTATCGGTAAAGAGGATGTTTTTAGATTTTACCACACATACTGTAGTTTTACTCCACTAATTTATGTTCACTGAAACACAATATGGATCATAACTGACAGTTAAGGTCACTGTTTGACGAACAGAAAAAAACAGAGAAATGTGTGAGCAGCTTTTAAATTTAGAAAACAATTAACCGCATTCATTTAGAATTGTCTGCTTAAAAATAATGTAATTGGCTGCAACTAACAATTATTCTCATAATTCTAATTATGATAATCCCTTGATTATTTTCTTGATTTCTTAATTGATTACTTGTTTAGTCTATAAAATGTTAGAAAATGCTGAAACATGTGGATCAGCAGTATTTTCCACAGCCCAAGTTGAAAGTCCTTTTTTTTTGTATACAGTCCACAACAAAAATGAAACACCTTGTAACTCTGGTTTTGAAATACACTATAGTAATAAAGTTTACTTATTAACTTACTAATGTTAATCTATCTCTGCCAACATAAAATTATGACCTAATGTTATTTCAAAAATTGATTTTTGACATTTGAGAATTGATTCAGAATTGTAGAAGATAAGAATCAGAATTCTTTTGTGAATCCATTTTTATACCCTGTCATGTGTTATAATATTAAAATGTGTTTTCTTTACAGTGAAAGTTGGCTGCCAGAAACCTTTTAATCAAACTGCGTATAAAACAGCTAAAACCACCATCACATGTGATTACTCAAAAAACTACTCCAGCTTTGTCAAGTTTATCTGCAAAGACAGCAAGATCATCTGTGAGGAGATTTTATCAACATCATCTCCTGTAAAGTCAAACGGGACATTCACTCTCACAAACACCAACAGTGGCTTCAACATGTCCATCAGTAATGTGAACTCACAGCATGCTGGTGACTACTGGTGTGGAGTGAAATCAAAAGAAGGAAGTAGCAGAGCTTCACTTAGAAAAATAAAACTGATGATTACAAGTGAGTAAAACACATCTACAACACATATAGCTATCGTCTTCTGGTTAAATGCTTTTTTTTTCTTATCTTCATTTTGTTTTTAAATAGCAGTCACTGATAGACCTTTTTTGCCAATGTTTAATTAAATTACTTTGTCTATCTGTTCACAGGTATTAAAACCTTTAAAAAATCCCCAACTATTGGACAGGATTTAAAATACTGGTGTGATTATCCAAAAAAAGCTCTCGATAAATTCATCTGCAAGGGAGAAGATCCATCTATATGTCAACCTTTGTGGAGCACCACACAGCCCAATATGACCACTGGCAAGTTTTCAGTGCAGGATGACAAAGAGAAGAGAAATATCACCATAACTGTGAGAAACGTAGCAACAAATGACACCGGGACATACTGGTGCGGAGCAGAAACCAATGACAATACACGCAGTAAACTGTTCTACCACAAATTCTTGATGACTGTAGGTGAGTGGGCGTGATATTTTATTTTCAGGAAATTATTCAACTCACTTCTAATGTTGATTATCATATGCACAGAGAACAGTTAATTAAATATAAGACTATGAAAACTTAAACTCTAAGCACAATATGTAAAACATTTACAAGATGAAAAATTCACAAGAGACACATAAACATAATTTATAGTTTTTATAGCCTAACTGTACATTAAGGTCCATTGTACAGTGAGTGCAAGTGTCCATGATTAATCTTTGATTTATAGTAAAGCTTGTTGATTTTGTTTTAGCACAATGTCTGAGAATGTCTAAGAATGATATTTAATCATAAAGGGGCATTGATGATAGCTGGCTACATTAGTTGTTTGGAGTCACAACAATCCTGTAAACTGTAATCAGTAGATCAGTTACACTACATGTTCACCTGCTGATGTTTACCGGACTGTCGTGACTCCAGAAGGTGAGCTATTTGATGGGCTAGCTTGTAATGAAATTAACGGTCTCATCTACAAGAAGGACAGACTGAAAATGACTCTGCATACTGAACTTTGACCTTGGTTTATGTTTGTTGATGAGGTATCATCTCTAATTACAAGAACTAAAAATAAACTTCTATCTCAGATTCCACTGTGCTCAGTTTGTCTCTAGCTACTTGGTAGCTAACCAAAAATAGTTGCTGCTGCATTAACAGCCAGTGTCTTGACCAAGTAGGAGAGTACAAGTGTGGATCTGAGTTAGAATTGGAAATTAAAAGAACATTTTAAAAGCTGTAACATTTTGGCTAAGGCTACATTAATAAAGCTTGTCAATGCAAAGGGTGCAAGAAAAGAAGATTGTGTTTTCTGTCTGTTTACTGTATAAATAAATAGTTGTTAGGCAATCATTGTTCATTTGTAAATGCATATGTGACACCTGACTGCACTTTTGTTTGATTTCAGAAACACCACAACCTGAATCTGGGAGTCAGAGTGAGAAGAGTCATGGTGAGAAAGCACATTTGATATCTTCACCTTTAAATGTTACATGTTTGAAGAACATGTTTATGAATTTATGCAAATTCCTTTGAAATGTCTGGACACAAACAGTTTGTAATGAAAATGCCATGTGTTCAGTGTGTTCAAATAGGGACAAACTTAAAAACTTTTATGGCACCAACCAAATCTCTTCAAGACTAGCGAGTATCAGAAACATTCTTGTCATTCGGTACTAAATTGTGATACCTAGCAGGAGCGGAGCTTTCTGGAATATCTGACTGCAGCTTCTTAACATAAACAGCAATGGCCGCAACATCATCTACAGCGGATCCATCAGTGACAGGAGTTGGGACTAAAACACGTAACCTACAGGTTAGACAAAGCTGTATTAAAATAGTAAAGACGATGATACTGCCTATCATTTAACATCAAAACCAGTAGTGGTTCAGTCGCTGGCGAACAGCTGACATCTTGTGAGGCTAACGTTATTTATAGACTCCTGTGTTGTTATGTACAGTGTTGTGGTCACACAGTGATTGCTTTGTTATGTTAGTACCCATTCGCCAGCCGCTGAGCCACCACTGTCTTGTCAAACAATAGGCAGTATTATCATCTTTAATATTTTAATACAGTGCCGTCTTGTTTTACCTCCACATGTTTTAGTCTAACCTCCTGTTACCGATGACCCCTCTGTAGAAACTGCTGCTGCTACGATGTGAGCTGTTAACTTGACTAGGGATGAAACTATTTATGCTAATGTTTACTAGCTGTACAGAGACACTCAACACTCTTTCTCTTCAAAAATAACCAACATTAAAACTAGCGAGTTTTGCTGGTTTGTGAGTTTGAATGTCATTACAGTCACAGCACATGCTGGGTGCCAAATTCAGACTATTTCGCTGACATTATGAGATGGATTGTTTGTCCTGTCCAGATTAGCTTAATGTCATCAAGCAAGTATTAAAGTGACAATAGGGTTATATCTTTATCTTATTAAACAGGTTTGAGTGTGTAAAAACAAGAGAAGCTTAAAAAAAATGAGAGAGAATAAGATTTGTACTGTAATGCAATTTTCTTTTTCTGAAAAAGGATGTTATAAAACTGGTATTGAAAAAAGAATAGTTAAAGAACTGTTATCGAAGTAAAGGTATTGGTACTGGTACCAGTATCCAAATGTTTTGAGCGAGACCCAGCCCTAGTTTTAAATAATAATAAACATTTTATTCATTCTGTGGTTTATCTTGCAGGTGACTCTTGGGTAGTAATAATGATCATCTGTAAAGCTGTGCTACTACTGCTGCTTGTGCTAAATGGGATCCTTATCTACAAACGTAAGGGGGCTCATTACTACTTTGCAGAACATGAGACACACACACGCTGCGCACACAAAACCACAATCTTGTACTTCTCTATCCTGTGAGGATGTGATGTCTAAAACAAACAAAGCAGATACACTGTAAGATGTCAGAGTTAGTAAATATGACGTCTGTAAATCGAACATTTTTCTACCTTATCTGTGCTCAATCTGGGGTTTCACAATGGTAATTATATCCTATTCAGTGAAATCAAACTGAGATACAAATATAATAAACTATGTCGTAACTTTACACTTGCATCCTTCTGCTCATTTCTTTTTCTTTTTTGCTTTCTCTCTTTTTCTGCCAGGATTGTCATGTTCTAAAAACACAATAAATGGAGCACCAGCACAGCAGATCACTGAGGTTAGTATTAATGTGCCAACGTGTGGTGGTACTTTATAGATGGTATTCATATTGTCAGAAAAACAAGAACAATACATAGATGATGTCACACTTTTACGTATTTGGGTCGACTGTAATGACAATCTCTCTTTTTCAGCGTGAGGTGGACTTGTTATAAATATTTAACTTCAATTGGCGCAATATTACTACTGACAAGATGATAGAAGATAGGTTTCCAACCAAAAGTAGCACACATTTTAACAAAATTTCCAGAAATTTGTTTTAAATGTGTGGTTCTACCTCCACTGTTCTGAGAATATTAGGGGTTGGGTCGTCAAGATACATTTTTGGTGACCCTAATTCTCCAGTCAATGCCATTAAACCATTGCAAAGGAAGAAAACACGAGATCAATCAAACCTCAAGCAGTAAAATGTGGAAAACATGATGGAAATATGTCATTTCTGTGCATTTCATGTATTAATTTAAGGAATGTCTCCCCACCGATGATTTAGTTGCATGTCTTATGTATATCACATATTCACTAAGTCTCTTTACATTTGTGCACCTTGTTGCATTTTACTGACCCTTTTTGCAGCCCCTCAGTTCAGATACCGTCTAAAACAGGTCTTTTCAGCTCCTGTCTTTTTAAAGCCTCCTAAGCCCAGTCTCTTCTGATTGGCCAGCTCCCAGAAGGTTAGGGTTACAGTTGAAGGTAATGTCAAAGTGCCACTCTTGGCTCCAAAATTCAAAGATGGTGATGGCCAATTCCAAGACAGTAACAGTCAACTTGCCAAGCTCGAGGCTTGAAAAAGGCAATGCACAAATCAATGCGTGATTACTTAGCAGTATCTACAATGTAATGTATACTTTGTATGGAGAGTTGTTATTGTTTTAATATCAGCTGCTCACTCAATTTCTCATTCTTCCCTGGAAGCATAATGACTATGAGGAGATACCGGAGCGCCCCCAGAAGCCAGACTCAGGAAATGGAGTGGAGACCATTTATGCCACTGCCGACCTTCCCACAAACCCCTCTGCCTCAATGCATTACTACACCATCACCTTTAAAAGCAGCACTGACAAAGCTAATGGTGAGGCATTGATCCCCAAACCCAGCTCCTCTGCCTGTGAATATTCTGCGGTGAGCCAAAGTCCAATCTACTCTGTCATCTATAAACCGTCAAAGACTTCAGAGCATCCTCTCTAACTGACAGTAAACAAGGCACAACAGTGATGAGACGACCCAGGCAGATCTGTCTTAAACAGGCTGTTAAAACTCCTGTTTCATTAAAGCTCCACTCCCAAGGAGCCCAGGATACATCGCCAAACCATATAACAGAGGATTTCACTACTTCCTTGCATTCTTTACTCAAAATGTCAACTTCTCTAATACATACAAAATATTAGTGGACAACACAAACATCACCTAGAAAAAACCTTGGCACCAACCTTAGCAACCAAGGCCTTTAAAGGGCATGCATGCTTGCCAATGTAGACTCGTTGAAAAGCTAGACATATTTGAAAAAGGCAAACAAAGCATTCAGAGCAACTTGAAGCCAACCTGACTATTGACTTGCAGGAAGGATTTCTACATACATTTTGTTCATACTATTTTACCAATTCAATATTTATTTCAGCACTCCTTTCACACCCTTACACCATTTGTATCCTGTTTACAAAAATATATCTGCCTGTATATAGCCATCGATTGTTATTGTCCATATGTGTTAAAACCAAATGAATCTGTTCTCCTAAAATGTCTAGGTGAAAGGACATCTTCATGCTGATGAGTCCACAAAGACTTATTACTGAGCTCTGCTTCTTTATGTAACTTTTCAGCCTTTTTTAGCTTGCTGTGTGTCTGCTGGTGTGCAGGTTTCTGTGATGTTAAGATAACACCTTTATAAAGTCACGGGTGTGTATGAAAACGTTACAATAATGACTATATGGTGTTTAAGCAAATTTGTAGTGTTGTTGCAGACCAGACACAGCATTTCCCCACATTATAAGCGTTTAGAGTAATTTTAAGATTCTGAGAAATACTGTAAATAGATGTAAATTAGAATATACCATTTTTAAAATATTACTTTTGTTACTAAAGACACTGTATGATTTTTTTTCCCTTATTTCAGAAATGGTTTGCTGTGAAAATTATGCTTTTTATTATGATATTAAAAGCACCAAAAAAGCACTACCACTGGGTTTTGTGACTCTTTATTTCTATACAACTGAAAAAAGAAACTGTAAAAGAGAAATGCTTATTCATCACGTTACTTGTGGTATTAAAAAATAAGTCATCCATATAAAAATACAAATTAATAGTAAACTGAGTTATGTAATTAGAAAAAGCTTTTGCGTTATTAGACCATTATTATTAATATTTAAAACATGAATAAGAGTAACAGAAATATGTGAATTAAAATACATGTTAATAATTAATAAATCATAATTTTCTGCTTGTCAAGAGCTGAAATGTGTTTACTACAATCAATATTATAATCTGCTATCTCAGTAAGACACATTGCTCTTTCCAAAGCAAAAAGCAAAAGCCTCATCTTGTTTGCATCACTTCGATATTACTCAACAAAGTTTGAAGCATATTTATTGACCGCATTTACTTCCTTCCTGTAAGAGGTGAGCTGTTTGTGGTGATGTTTTTCTTTTTCCATGTTACGCAAACTATCAGATCTTGTACATGATAATGTAACATGACATTTATTCGAAACACTCTTTTAGATAAGCAGCTTTTCTGCCACGAACTGAGACATTAAACTATTGCTTATTCTGTACATTTACAGGTCTATATTTTCAATCTGGGGCTCTACTGGACCATCTATGCATGAAGATTACAGAAGATTTCACTACTTCCTTGCATTCTTTACTCGAAATGTAAACTTCTCAAACACATACGAAATATTAATGAACAAAATAAACATCACCTGGAAAAAACCTTATCAACCAGGGCCTTTAATAAGCATGCATGCTTGCCAATGTCGACTCGTTGAAAAGGTAGAAACATTTTAAAAAAACAAACAAAGCATTTAGAGCAGCTTGACGCCAACCTGACTTTTGACTTGCAGGAACCATTTCTACATACATTTTGGCACTTTGATCATGCAGGGGCCAAGCCACAATTAATAAATAGGCTCACATGGAGGAGGTATGTCTGACAAGCTGAGAGTGACTGACTCAGACTGTGAGACTATGGTCTTGTTTGTTGTGTTCACTTCCTGACTGGTTTATGCTCTGTGTATTTGTGGTATTTCTGGCACACATTGCTGCAATGTCTTACCACTGTCAACAGATTCAGCACATAATCCTTGAAATATATAATTGCCTACTGTATGCAGTGTAACTTTTATACTTTTTTACCAATACAGTGTTTATTTCAGCACTCCTTTCGTTTTCCTTTTGTTGTTTCTATATGTATATCTATTTTTTTGCGCACTAGCCTGTGTATAATAGTATGTTTAATTAACTTAGTTTGGCTTGGGCATAATTCTGAAGATTGTTGTCTGTAACAAGATTAAGAGTCAAATTCCTTCCTTCCTTGTGTGTGTGTGTGTACTCAATATATTAGGCTTTGGACACACATATTGTTGCTTTGGCTCTACACATGAGATTTGTATAATACAATATATAGAAAAAAACTGACACCCATATGTTTTATACATTTTGCATTTTTGATGAACTCTTACACCAGTAATAATCTCCTTATATTAAATTCACTATATACTGAATCTGACTTTTTTGTTTTTACTTTGGTGCCATCTGTTGACAGAATCAGGACTGACACTCTGGTAGATGGCAGTTAACACTACCATTCACTACCATCTCATTTATCAGTAGAACATTTTTTTTTTTTTAACTGAAGCAGATCATGCAGGATGGGCGCTTATTTTGCTGCTTTGTGTGCCCCATACAGGGGGTTTTACACATGTTCTGACAACCCAAAGAGAAATATTAATAATTAAAATCATAATAATCCAAAGAAAAAGTTATTTTCTTTGATTGATTTACACACATTTCAATTCAGTTCAGTTTAATTGCACTAATGCCGATTCCATCTATTCTCAGTTATTGTAATGTTATAAAACAGTAAAACATTACGCTACTGCAATACTGGAAAAAAGTATTTACTGTAGATCAGTTCTTCCCAAAATGTACTGGATCAGCAGGAAATAGACGGTGACAAAATCATGAAATAATGTTGCAGATTAATATACACAAAATATTGTCATAGTCAAAGTACATGAAATATGAGAGCCTGATTACACTAATTATATTCATCATCACTGTTGTTCCCACAGTCGTTTAGCTTATATATCCTGCTATTCACAGTGCTGACCGCTAATTTATTTTTAAAAATCATCAGTCCTATTGTGGTGGGAATCTTTGGGAATCTCACAATTTGATTCTTATTATTTGTGTCATGATTAAATTCTGAATTGATTATTGATTAAAAATGCATCTTTTATTCAAGAAATATAAAGAGAAGGACATTTTTGGCTGTACCTATGCTCCTTTAAATCTAGTATGTGCCACACAATCTTGTCTTGTGTCCACTGAACTTAAATATGAAACATTATTACAGCTTTTTGAGTTAGAAAAGTGAGCTGCATTCATTTGGAAGCGTCTTAGTCTCCTCCAGTGTAAGAGTCATTTACTTCCTAACATCACTGGTTTGATGTATTTTGTAAAAACAGAAGTTGTTCTGTGTGTTTTGGAGTAATGAGGGGAAGTAAGTTTGCTGCTGTGCTGTTATTAATGTTCTGTCTTCAGTTTGAACAACTTTTTTCACCCTCCAGCTGATTGAAGTTTAGTGAAGTGTTGCAGTGCAGTCAGCCAGTTTCATGCTAGTTGGGTTGCTCTGCTAATGTTAGTCTCTGGGAGATAGGATACAACACTATTCACTATTTGCTCTGAATACCAAATTATTAAGTTAACACATTCAAAATTGCTTGTTTTGAAGATGAGCAACAAATTAACACTAACATGTACATGTTGTTTACTGTCTGGCCTCACAGTTGACGTCTTCCTCTTTTCCACTTAATGTTATTAACTAATGTTGTTACAAAAGTAATTTTTTGGCATCTGTGAATCAATTCAGAATTAAAGAAGATAATTGTTATTCAAATTGATTTTTTTCACCCACATCTACCATCTCACACAAGCAGGTTCAAACCAGTTCAATAAAAACGGATGTATTGTTTATGCAAAGTTTGAGGATTTCTCAAATCACAGAGTACTGCTTCTCTTTCAACTTTCTACTGTACAATGCTCACTGAGTTATCCGAAATGGAAATCTATTAGCTATGAAGCAGACATTACAGGACAGGAGAGACAGATATAATGAATAGATCAGTTCACATAATACACCCTTCACTAGCGTGATGATATGATTTCAACATGTTATAGTATTATAATGTTCAGTTTTGCATGTTTTCCTTTTCTTCTTCAGTTTTTTTTGCAGTGAACGATGTCTGCAAGAAACCATTTAATCAAACTGCGTATGAAACAGCTAAAACCACCATCACATGTGATTACCCAGACAAATACAAATCCAAAGTCAAGTTTATCTGCAAAGACAACGATGAAAGCTGTGAGGAGATTTTATCAACATCATCTCCTGTAAAGTCAAACGGGACATTCACTCTCACAAACACCAACAGTGGCTTCAACATGTCCATCAGTAATGTGAGCTCACAGCATGGTGGTGTCTACTGGTGTGGAGTGAAACAAGGAAGAAACAGAGCTTCGGTAAGACAAATACAACTGGAGATTAAAAGTGAGTAAAACAAATGTAGCTCTCCTCTGCTGGCTAGAGCCGTTTTTCTTACTTTGATTTTATGTATGTTTTTTTGTATTAGTGAAACATGACTCAACACAACATGTCATTTAACAGACATTAACACACATTTATACACATTAAGATGTTTTATTGACAGTAGACAAAATGGTTTGGCTCACATTTGATATTTAGTAAAAGTCAACTATTATGTATTAAGTATGTAAATATATGCACATGTGACATGAAATGACAGTGAGATGTCCAAATTGCTAAAGGGTTCAAATTAGAATTTGTCTTTGTCTTTCTATCCACAGATATTACAAGTCTACACGGATCTGTAACTATTGGACAGACGTTCATGTACTGGTGTAAGTACCCAGGCGGTACTCCCATTAAGAAATTCATCTGTAAAGGAGAAGATCCATTTATATGTCAACGTCTACAGAGCACCGCACAGGTCAATAGGAACACTGGGAAGTTTTCAATGCAGGATTCCAAAGAGAAGAGAAATATCACCATAACTGTGAGAGACATAACAACAGACGACACTGGGACATACTGGTGTGGAACAGAAAGCACTGACAGTAGACGCAGTAACCCATTCTTCAACAAACTGACTTTGACTGTCGGTGAGTTGACAAACTTATTTTTTAAGTTTATTTAAAGTGCTGCACTTTTTTATTCAAGTGAAAACCAACAGAAGTAGTTCCATCAAAAATACAAAGGAAGAGCTATAGAGAGAAATTGAAATCCTGATATCCTGTAGCAGTGTGGCTCAGAGACATGTTTGTTTTTTTATAGGTTTTTGACAACAACTGAAATCTACGGCACACAGGAATAAGATATATCAGGCCTTGATACACACACACTAGTTGTTAGCAGATCAGTTCATTGTTATTTTGGCTCGAAACATGATTTGTTCACTGTAAATTGTGATTTTGTCTGTTTGTTATCTTAACATATTATTCTATGTCATTAGGACACACGATTACTGAGGTTGTTATAATAACATGAAATTATTAGTTAAAAACGTCTCAACTACAAAATAAATGCCAATTTGAAAATCCAGGCCCAACTGAATTAGAAATGTAAGTCAACTTGACTTTGGAGATAAAAACGCCTGCGTCATCACGCTTTTCTTGAAATGCATTGTGGGAATGCAGCTGCGAGCAGGTGAACATGTGCTCCTTTCCTCCCTTCCTCCATTTTGGACGCAAGTTGGAGGGCATCGTCGACTGCATGTTTCTTCGGAGGTAAAACTTTCACTCGGTGAATTCAGGATTTATTCCGACGACACAGACAGAGCGGTGGGGGAGAAAACGATTCGACAAGTATTTGGTGAGTTTTCTTTTGTTTTTCTGTCGAGTTTATGTGGTTTAACAAGGTGATATGCTTTTAAAGCTAACTTTTAGCTAACTTAGTCTTTGATAAGTGCATGGGAGAAACTTGAATTCAACAGGTTCACTGTTGTAGTTTTCGGTTTGATAAGGGATATAAGTGTGAGGATAATTATACTTTTGGCGTTTGGTGAGTTTGCTCGGTATTTATTCAGTTGCCGTGAATTAACGAGGTGTGTGTGTGTCTGTGGGGTGGGGTGGTGTGGGGGGGTAGGTGTGTGTGTGCAGCGGGGGAAAAAAACGATGTGACAGTACAAATGTGTAGAAAAAGAACAACCGTGTGTTTTTCACGTGTAGCTAAATTAGCAAAGTTAGCAGTGCTGGGAGGGGGTGTCTAGGCTGTGGTGTGTGTGTGTGTGGGTCGGTACTCTGCACAGACACAGTGGAAAAATTGTGTAAATGTCTACTCAACTGTTAAGTTAGTCTTAATCACATTGTTTCTAAACCGTGGCTAACGTTAGCAGTGCTAATAGCACCAGAGTCTGCATGCCTGTGCTGAACGTGTTAACTTTACACTGGCTTCGGTCTAGCTTGTGGTGGTGACTAACATTAGCAGTGCTAAAGCAACAGCAGCTTTCTGTTCTTGCTGAGGTCAAATGGGGATATTCCAGTTTCTTATACCACTGCTTATGATACGCTTTGGATGGACTAATGGGGGAATAAAGTAAAGAATATTTCATAGGTGATAAGAAGTTTTGTAATATTTTATTATTGTGAATGTTCAATTTGATCTATATCTATTTAGCTTATGTTCATTTTTGTTTAAAAAAAAATTAAAACTTAATCTCTTAAGATTTTAAATACATTATGTTATTGACTGTCCTCAGCAGTAAGTTGCGGAGCTTCCTGCACCAGTACTCGTGCTGCTTCTCCATTACGGGCCCTGCTGAATGTCATCCATGAAAGGTAATACTCGACTATATAAGTACCTGATAACCACACTTCAAATAATCTGAATTCTCTCTGAGTAGTAATAAAGTGCTCTTGAAACTTATGGATGAAATGTTAAGATATGTAAACAACAAATGATATGTAAACAACTAATTAAGATGTTTGTCAGTACATTGTGTTAGCGGTTCTTAACCTGGGGGTCAGAATATCACAGGTTGTTGTGAGATCACAGGAAATTATAGAAAGGGTGCTAGAACAAGAAATATGAAATAAAAGCTCAGAAAAAAATATTGTTTGCAAAACAGGAAATGTGGAAAAAAAGAAGGCTTAGGATTGTAATAGCGTTCATAACTGAGTTTTTTTTTTGTGTGTGTGTTGGTTTTGTATAATCTTTTTCCATAGGTCCACATGATGACAACTGGCTTTCTCCTGCCCTTTGTTTCATCTTTTTTTTTTTATACTGTTGAATGAAGTGGACTTGTAAACTCTGTACGTTTTTTTGTGGAAATCGTAAGAGAATCCTTGAACATTACCAAAGTAGCCACAGACATTACGGAAGAAATTGTCCACTACCCTGCATATACAAAGACTGTGCGCAGTATTTCAGATCTAAAAAATCCTTGCAGGTCCACTTGAGAGATCATGGACTCATAGAGCAGAGTAGTGGACTTGTTGGCTTTAAAGTAAAATGCTTGTTGTGTGACTTTGAAGAGGCAGTTGGCCTAAAACAATATACTGCTCATCTAGGTAAGCACCTGAGGAATAGGGAGACCGTTACCTGTCCTTTTAATCAGTGTCTTTTCAAATCAAATGTTTTCTCTAGTTTTACGTCACATAAATCTCGTTGTCACCCACTTTGTACTTTAAAAGACTTAAAGACAGAGATCACTGTCCAAGAATGTGAATTGGCAGAATGTGAAACGGCTGAATCACAGTCACAAGTTGCTGATGACAGTGATTTTCATGTGCCACTTGAGGATAATTCTGATAATGAACCAGAGTACCATGACGCCACTGAAAAAATTCAGGAAAGGCTTGCATCATTACTTCTGCGAATGCAAGCAGTCCTGCATGTTTCCAAATTAGCCACTCAAGAAATAGTCAGTGAATTTTATGACATTGGCGTTGTGATTGGTGAACTAAACGAGTATACAGTAAAAAAGGTCTTAAGGCAGCACAGTTGTAACATTGATGAAAACACTGTAACTTTGCTAACAAACGCCCTCCACGGCCTCAATCCACTCGGCTCCATTTCCCAGAGTGGGTGTCTGGGGTCAGATCAAAAAAGGTTGTCCTATTTCAAAGAAAAGTTTGGTGTCATAGACCCAGTTGAGTATGTGTTAGACTTGTCATTAAAGAAAACCTTTGTTTATGTACCAGTTCTAAAAACACTGCAAAGATTGTTAAATAGGGGTGATGTTATTGACAAAATTTTAGAGGAAGCCAATACAGAATCACTACCTGGACATTACAAGACCACATTTGATGGATCATATTTCAAAGACAACCCACTTCTGTCCGGGGAAGATCAAACAATTTCTTTAGGTCTTTATATCGATGATTTCGAGGTTTGTAATCCTCTAGGCACCTCCAGAAAAAAACATAAATTGTGTGCAATATACTGGGTAATAGCAAATTTACCTGTTAAATACAGAGCATCATTGTCTAGCATATATCTTGCTCTCTTGTGTAAAAGTGTTGATGTTAAAACATTTGGGTATGACAGGATTGTAGAACCACTGTTGAAAGATCTCCAATTGCTTGAAAACCAAGGGATTTACATAAACAGGTTGGGAACCAGTCTAAAGGGAACAGTGTTATATGTATCATCTGATAATTTGGGAGCACATTCATTTGCTGGTTTTCAGGAGTCCTTTAATGTTGACAAGTTTTGTCGTTTTTGTTTAGCCAGTCGTAGTGATATTCAGAGTTGTTCTGTGCAAAGTAAGTCATTTTTGTTGAGAACAAATGAGTCCTACAATGAGAGTATTTCCAGGCTGAAGGAGAATGAGTGCTTGAAAAGTGTTGACGGAGTGAAAAGAGACTGTGTATTGAACAAATTATCTTACTTTCATTGTATAAAAGGTTTTCCTCCTGACTTCTTACATGACCTGTTAGAAGGTGTTGTACCTTTTGAACTCTGTTTGTGTTTGAAAAAATTAATTCAACAGAAGTACTTTACATTGGACTATTTGAACACTGTCATACAGCGCTTCCCCTACAAATTTTCTGACAGTGTTAACCGTCCACAGAGAATTCCAGAAAAAGTACTTAAAAGTAAAACTATAGGAGGCAACGGCCATGAAAATTGGACCCTTTTGAGGTTGCTGCCTCTGTTCATAGGGGATGTTGTTCCTGAAAATGATGATGCATGGGCTGTAATTCTGGAACTTAAAGACATTGTGGAACTTTTGGCATCCTCCAGTTTTACAGATGAAAGCTTGTGTTATCTTGATGCCAAAATAAGTGAGCACAGAAAACTATTACTGACTGTGTTTCCAGGACTGCAACTGAAACCTAAACATCATTTTATTGAACACTACACTCATTTGATCCGCTGCTTTGGACCACTGGTAGAGTTCTGGACGTTACGATTCGAAGCGAAACATAGTTTCTTCAAAAAAGTGGTTCGTGATGTCAATAATTTCAAAAACATTCTATTGACTCTGTCCCTCAGACATGAACTTATGTTGGCATACTACCTGGACACGCCCAACCTGTTTAAACCAACAGTGGAATTAAAAGGAGTATCAAATATTTCCCTGGACATTCTGGCCCCCTCTGTCAAACAAGTGATTGAGAAGAAATGTAGAACTCTGAGCAGTGTATCTCTGGCCACAACCGCATACATTCACGGGACAAGATACACCAAGGGAATGTTCTTGTCAGTTGGAAGCACAAGTGGCCTTCCTGATTTTTGTAAGATTATACATGTGTTGCTTGTATGCAACAAGCTATTTTTTCTTCTGGAACCTTTCTCAGCTTGGTATCTGGAGCACCTACGATGTTACGAAGTCTGCAAGAGAGACCCTACTCAACTGACGGTAGCCGAACCTGAAGACCTGAACCACTACATCCCATTGTCAGCATACACCGTGCACGGCCGACTTCTGGTTTCACCGAAGGCATTTCCTGTACATTAAGGTATTGTTTTTTAAGCTCTTAAGCCCCCCACTTTTGCACACATGGTTTTCAGTTTGTTAAAAATGTCACTTGTATTTTTTTCACAGTTAAAGTTTGGAGCATCAGCTCATAGCTTCTGTCGTGTGTGTGTGTGTTGTCAGACGTCAACGACAGAGTACAAGACGGTTCAAGTCTGCAAGAGAGACCCTGCTCAACTGACGGTAGCTGAACCACTTACATCCCCGTTGTCAGCATACACTGTGCAAGGCTGACTCGTGGTTTCAGGGATTTCTTGTACATTAAGGTATTGTTGTTGTTTTTTTTAAAGCTCTTAAGCCCCCCACTTTTGCACACATGTTTTTCAGTTTGTTAAAAATGTAATTTCTATTTTTTTCAAAGTTAAAGTTTGGAGCATCAGCTCATAGCTTCTGTCGTGTGTGTGTTTCAGTCAGACGTCAACAACAGAGTACAAGACGGTGCTAGTTCATCCTGTCCAAGATCAACTCCATCGAGCTGAAGAAAACCAGCAGTCACAAGTCCACTTAAGATCTGTCTGCTTGTGTAGGCCTCTCTCAGGTTGGTTAGAACACACACCACTCATTAACACACTTACGCACACAAACTCAAGCTTCCAAATATCCTCAGACTTATTCACAGATGTTTCTGCTGAGCCACCACATAGGCAGATAAAGGTATGTTATAGTAGTTTATTACAATTCAGTAATTAGCCCTTTGGCCCCACTTCATCGTCCATCCTTTAAACCAGTGGTTCTCAAACCTTTTTACATCAGTGACCCCTAAATCAATCACAAAGTAGACCATGGGACCCCCACTGGACAAAACCTTGAAAACACTTTTCACCAGAAATACACTTTTTTTTTCTGAGACTGAATTTACAAACTTTTTTGTACATTCAAAATAGGCATGAATGGCAAGCATTTTTGGAAATATTGTAGAGAAATTTCTTGAAAAAAGAAGAAAATCTAGAAAAGTGGAGAGAATTAGGTTATTTTTTTGAAGAGGATATTTGCACATCCATGTCTTGTGTTGCAGGTGCAGAGTTTAATGTGGCTTGCAGTCTGAAAGAAAAGGCCGCCCTCTGCTTCTTGCTTGGCATCACCATTTAATGGTGGCTGACGTTTCGTTTTGTGACTTGAAACGTCAGTGATTCATTAAATGGGGATGCCAAGCAAGAAGCAGAGTGTGAGTCTTTTCTTTTGTAGAGAATTAGGCTATTATAAAATAAAAGTTTAAAAAAAATCAAGGAAAAAAGTTTTTTTTTTTAAATCAAGAATAAGTGGTAAGATTTAAGAAAACAATATTTTTCTTTAGGGCAAACTTTATCCCCAAAAAAGTAAAATAAAATATATATCTAGAAAAGCTTTTAAAATATCTAGAAATAGTGGCAAGTTTTTCAGTGAAAGTTATGGCCAAAAAATGATTTAAAATTTCCCTCATTGGACAAAAATGTCCGTCGTGGGGCCAAAGTGATATTCATGGAATGATATACACCTGAGGCACACTGCCTACCTGACCAGTACCCCTTTTAATTTCAGTGCACATATTAACAAGTATGAGTTCAGAATGATACTTCAATGCACAAATAAATAACAGACACTTCAAAGACCTGATCATATTTTGAATTCTATTAATGTGACCACACTCAAACTAATTGTGGAATTATGTAATTTCTGTGGATTTTATTTTCATTTCAGTTTCATCATGCTGCTGCGCATCATCTTGAGCGAAAATGACATAAGAAAGGTTACCATTGACACCTTGCCGGAGACTGTTCATGACTTCTGCTCAATCCTGAAGACCAAACTGGGACTGGAGGGCGACCTTGTGATTCAGTATCAGGACCCCGAGTTCGACAATGAACTGTGCAATTTAAGTAGCATGTCGGAGCTTCCTAAAGATAAAGCAACTTTGAAAGTGCACACCAAGTCTTCTGAATACAACACAGACTCAACTCTAGACACGGCAAGCCTGTCATCATCTTCCCTCGAGGATAGCCCCCATGGTACCCAAACTCGTCAGCTGCCTCAACCATTCGTCATTCCTGCTTTTTCTTTTGATGTTGAGTTGAAACTGAGGCAAGGGAATGATGCCTTCCATAGAGATGGGAGCCTTCTTGACATTTCAAAAGACATGAAATCGGACATCTTAGACAAGTTAGCAGAAGCCATATATGCTCACAATCCCTACCCATCACGTGAGGACTATGATCATGTGGCCCAAGCTCTCATCAACAAGCATCCTTGTCTGAAGGAACCAGGGTCTGTTGGTGGGTGGTATTGCTGGAAGTTTAGTTTAAAGTTCAAAATGGGAAATTTCCGGCAGAAAATGCGAGTGGCTGGTTGCTCCGAGCTCAGAGTGAACGCACGTACCTCTGGATCAACAAGTTCAAAAAGACTAAAGAGGGCCAGTTCAAGAAAATGTTACACATCTAAAGCTACTCATTTATTTGTATCGACAAATTGATACTTGGAATGTTCAGTTTTTGATTGTATGAAGGACTTAGAGCAAGTCTTAATATGTTGAAATATGTCCTGTGGTGTTGAAAAAGAATGTTATCCTTGATCTTTGTGGCCCTCCACTGACAACATTTTCATTTTTGGTGACAGCCAGATGAGCATTATGTAAAGCCATTTGTTCTCTTGTATGGCAGTATTGTCACAATGCTTGCAATGCTGTAAATTTGAAGGAGGTTCAGTAAATCGTGACAGGTGTGTGCTCCAATAAATATTTAACTGGCTGCATGTTAATTGTTTTGTCATATTTCTCTTTGAAGCAAACACGCTCAAAGTTCAAAGAAATCTTGGATAAGTTCAAATGATTGATTAATTTAATTCAAATGACCTGACACTTTAATTAAACTAAGATAGATTTGCAAATTCAAATAACAACCAAGCAGTTCAATCAATTAATAAATCCAAGTCAAGTTAACTGATACAAAAGATTAACACAACTCACAATTTTAGTTGAAATGAAACAGATTTGCTAGTTCAGACAACTACCCTAAATAGTTCAATCTATTGACAAATCCAAGTTAACTTAACTGAAACCAAAGGTTTACACAACTGACCATTTCAGATTCAAACAACTACTTGAATGAGTTAAATCAATTATGAAAGATAAATCAACCCAAACTAACACAGGTGTTTACCCAACAAGGAATATTTAACCGAGATAACAAATTATTTTCTTTCACTTAACTTGAAATTTTAAGGCAGCCCTTTCACTCGTATTTTTAAGTTGAAACAACACGTTACAATTTACAGTGTTGACAATATAAAGAAAATAGAACATCTCCAGCCTTGTGCAATAATCACATTAGTTTATAATACACAGCACACTTCATTCACCCTGCGTCAATGTAGATACTCAACTGCAAATTAATGATGATTTTTTTTCTATATATTATTATATTCATATATATATTAAATATATTTGGCAAGTATATTGATATTAATTGCAAAACTAAGATTTTGTGCTATTAAACATTTGGTAGGTTAAATGACTCTTTTCAACAAAGTTATAATTTAGAAAAACTGACAGGTAAAAGAGAAATTACAGTTACAAAAATTACAGTTTACTGGTTTTTATATGAATATTATTACATTTTTCACATTTCCTCTATTTCTTCTCAAATACCAACTTTCTTCTCTCCTTTTTTGTTTTAGTTTGACTTTAAATATTTTAAATCTACTGTTGCTTTCATGCACAAATTAAATATATTTCTGTTTGCTTTCAGTGCCACCACCTGTTCCTTATGGCAGTTTTGGTAAGAAAAAGGCTCAGATTCTTTAATTGGTCATGGTTAAATATCACTAACTACAAACATTTAATCGTTTGAAATATGGATGTTAATGTTGTGTGCTGGCCCTCTTGATGGTCTTTTTTATTTTATTTATTATTATTATTGTCTGATATCATCTTAATGTTTGGTTTTGTCACACAGATCAGACATCCTGGTTGACCATCGCTGTGGCTCTCTGTTTGGATATGCTGCTGTTGCTTCTCATGTTCATCATATTCTTTGTCTACGAACGTAAGAGACTTCATCACTGTTTCCTGCAGCTTCTCTTAAACACGATAGCTTTCATCTTCTAACTTTTTGTAAGGATTATTTAACACGACTGACAATATTAACTCAAAATTCCAATTAAAGTTCAAACATGAGAAAAAGGGAAATATTAAATCTGTAATTATTTGTCTGAATTAAAGATTCTCAGTGTCAAGTGTATGCTTTATTATGTCAAACAGGTTTTGCACCTTGTAAAAAAAGAACAAACGCAGCATCAGGAGAAAGCAAAGAGGTCAGTGTATGATTGTATGTGAATATGTTTGCAGTCTTTTATATTTAAGCTATATTTAAACATGCAAAATGCCTCAGTGTTACATCATGAGGTGTATATTATATAAAGTACAGAAACACCAACATTTATGTGGGTCTTGCCATAAACAAGTTAGGTCGAATCCAGACTTGGTTTAGAGATATTGCAGTCAACAGTTTGATAAATTGGACTCTGTGTGTTGATGTCCATCAAGGTGTTATTTGCTGTTTACACAGTATGGACAGTATTGATTGTAACACCAGCAAATGTCCTAATGAGAATTTACATTTTACATTCTTCTACAGATGGACGCAATAAAGGACCGCACCTGAAAGCTGGACTCAAGACATGTGCTGCACTTGATTCACGTTCAGACAAAGACCTCAACCTACTGCACTGCTTCATCCGCAGCTTTCATATCAATTCTGACCGAGCAAGCTAAGTTACATGCATATCCCAAAAATTCAGCTACTTTCGTCCTTTCTATATATCATGTATAACAAAGTGCAAATTGTTATTTTTGTTTGTCCTTTTTGGACAGTTGCAACATGTTATGATCTTAAACACAGTCTGTATTTCAGTCTGCTTTCATGTACCTTATGTTATAGAATTTGCTCTCTTGAAAGTGTCAGTTGTTGATTCTGAGAGTTGTTTTGGTTCATCCACTATCTATTGTGTTTATTTTAACATTAGCAGTAACTGAGAACACATTTCAAATTATTTTCTTCATTATCTCAAAAATAGGTAAGGATGGGGCTCCTATATATATATATATATATATATATATATATATATATATATATATATATATATATATATATATATATATATATATATATATATATATATATATATATATATATATATATATATATATATATATATATACATATATATGTTAATGCTTTAAGATACTCAATACAAAGACATGTACATAGTTATTTCATTTCATGCTTAAAAACAGGAGCACACTGGCAACATCAGTGTTGGACGTATATGCTCAAATAGGAAAATAAGAAATTATTATTAAAAATGGGCTTAGTTTAACATGTATCACGGCTTTCAATATAAGTAATAATATAAATAGATAAGAATATCACCTTTATGTTTTCTGTCATCTCATTCCATCTTAAGGTACAAAGTGAAATTAGCAAATGTGTATATAATGTGTGCATTTTTATATCATTATGTTTCTCTTGGCCATGCACTTGTCTTATTTATGATGATGTTATATTTTAGCTAATGGAATAAACAGCTCATGCTTCCTGTCAAAACCACAGCTATTTTATCACCACTGAATCGACTCATTTTGTCAGTACACAGAGTAATGCATGTTGACAACAGATTCTTGTCTTGTGTGATGGAAACAGAGAAGGGTAATGGAAAAGAAGGTCAGTGTGATGCAGAGTGACTGTACCTCCTGCTCCTGGCTCTGATATGCAGTTAAGTAGGACTGTAACTAACGACTATTTTAATAGTCCACTAGGGATGGATTATCTCTACCAGCTTTTAAATTTAGCTTGATGTTGTTTTAGCATTAGCTAACTAACAATAAAGATTATACTCTATTCAAATGTATGTCTTTTAATAACCTTTGCTGCTGTTTAAGCTACTACTGATACAAAAGATAAATAAAAATTCCAATATCATATTTTTGTCCATTTAAGGACAATTTTTAAAAAAAAAATCAAGTATCCATTTTTCTGTAGACCAAGGACAAGTAACAACAATACAAACATAAAACAACTGCTTCAGACAGAAAACGTTTTCTTTTTTCTAAATAAATCCCAATTTCCTCTTTATGGATTAATAAAATCTTGCTTCCATTTTGTTTCTTCAGTCAATTGTTTTGCATTGAGAAATTGGGCTGATAACCAATTTATGAAGTATAAAATACATAACATGCTTATTTAATGACAATTATGATACTGATGAGACTGCACTCAAATGACACATTAGTTATTTCCTATTTACTGTGTGACAATACGATTTACTGTAGAATGAGGAAGTATAAAAAGGAACTAGGTACGGTGGTGAGTACTTTTTAGATACCAAGAAACAATTTCAGGAACATACGCTACACAGACACTGAAGACCATCCAACTGTACAGACATATCTGCAAGAGAATACTGAAAAACCAACAGGGGTTGATTTATCTGACTGAGGATATTGGCAACAAGATAAACATGATGAAGAGATGTGTTCTACTCATCCTCTCAGTGATGATAGAAATTAGAGTAATGGTTATTAAAGCCCTGCCTCTTAAAAGTTACCTCATTTCAACACATCCAAAATCCTAGTTTGGGTAACCACTCATGTCGTATCAAAGTTGTTCAGAATCCACTTGTCTTGTTGATGATGATGTTATATTTCAGCTGACGAAATAAACAACTCCTGTCACAGCTATTTTATCACCACTGAGTCGACTCTCATTTTGTTTATCCACAGAGTAACAGGTTCTTGTCTTGTGTGATGTAAATAGAGAGGGATAATGAAAACGGAGGTCATTGTGCTGCAGAGTGACTGTATTACCTGCTCCCGGCACTGACGATCTCAGCCCCCATGTTATACAGCAAAGTAGGGCTGTAACATATGACTATTTTGATAGTTGACTAGGGATAGGCAAAGTGCTGGTTTTTTTTTTTCAACATTCAAGTATACATTTTTTCTGTAAACTAAAGACAGCCAAACTAGCAGCATTAAAAACTAAACTAAATATCTACTTCAAACACTCTACATATTGAGTTATACACAACACTGTGGCTCATTTTACTGAGGAAGTCAATGCTATTGTTGAGTTGAATGGTTGTGAAGTTTGAACTGATTATCGCCTGGAATCAACAAAAAGAAAATAAAAGTGTGTTTTGTGCACAACAATCTGTGGCTTACAGTGTCTGTAGCAAGTTGCAACTACATGAGGATATATGTCAATCACATTTTATTCAAACTGAGGAAAGTCAGCATCTCCACACAGTCTCATGTGAAACTTGCTCTCTTCTCTTCCCCACTGCTGAAAAGATTCACTCTGACGGGGTGGATGTTGCAGGAATGCACAGAAGAGATCTTGCCAGCTTTCATAGTGTGGGGAAAAAAACCTCAGATTGTCCCACCACCATCTCAGAGGTATTCCTTTTTGAATATCGCTGGCTCTATGAAGTACATCTGAACTTCATTTCTCACCATTTGGATCTTTTGGTCAACGTAGATTTCCTCTTCCACCTCACTCAGACTTTCAGTGTCAGATTGAAGGACGTTATCCAGTGCTGATTTCCCCCCTGAAACACTGAACTCACAGATTCACAGCTATGTATTCCAGTTTTGCTTTGCCCAATCTCTCAGTTATCCCTTGTCCTGGCTTATCTCAAAAAAAGCTTACTGCATGAAGCAGTTGCATACTCCTGTCCACTAAGCTAAAATGCAGTACTGTTAACTATGATCTGAAGCGTGTGCCCAGTGCAGTGGACAGAGGCCCAACCGTGTTGTTCTTCCAGCATTCGCATTGCTGCCACTATTTTGGGCCATAAACTACTGCTTTTATTTTGGTAGGCAAGATGTCACATTTTTCTATTAACTCTTCCATCCATGTCATGCTGTTTGCAGCAGAATGCCTCTCCTCCAGAAGCATGGTGGCAAAGTTCAAAGTCTTCATTTGCCAGTGTTAAAATGGCACGTCACTGCACCAGCTGTGCCCTCCATGGTCGACACATCAGCTGTTGACTTGTTTATGATCTCCTTCACTTTTAAAGACGTCAGTAGAGCAGAAGTGATTTTAGTTAGCATTTTGAAGTGCAAATACCTAAGCAGTGTATACAGTAAACATACAACATATTAGTTTTTACTTTTTTACTTTACTTTTTTACAATTTTTACTTACATCACTGCAGCCATTTTATGATTTAATCCAAATTAAATTATTGATCAGCAATCTCAATATAATTTCTTTATGAGTTATATCGTTATTTAATTGCCTGTATCAAATATATAATTTCACTTGGCTTCAAAAAGGTTGTCTCGTTAAATAATACAGTTGATGTTAAAGAGATACAGCTCGTTCTTTACAAAGCACTACAGTATTATATTCATGTTAAAAGCCAAGACAACTCCATCTATACATTAGCTAGATAGCTTGTTAGCTAGCTACCTAGCTAGCTAACAAGCTAACTATCTTACCAAGGCGAGTCCGCATTGTCCAAAACTCCAACACGCCTCCTCTTCAAATGTTCATGCATAACAGACGTGCTCCCATGATACGTGAGGTCAGCGTTTCAAAATATGCAGGTAATCCTTTTCTTCAGTGCATCAAGAGTGAAATGCTCCCAGACCTTCCTACCTATCTCTCAGCAAAGATAGGTAGGAAGCTCAGTGACAATCTCCATAAAAAACAATATTTGGCAACGACATCAACTAATCGTTGCAGACTAAAGCAAAGTTGGCTAGACTACTGATTAAAAAACAGTAGTTTATAAGTCCAGACTTGTGTTTTACCTACTTGAGTTTTACAGGAAAAGACTCCCTTAACCTTCTGAGTCAATGCATCAGTCTGAAGTGCCAACCCTGAGTGGACTGTGAATATTCTGAGTTGGAAACAGCCTACATACATGTATTTGTAATTGGGGGTAAGCTACAAATTAAAGTCTGTCTGAATTAAATAATTTACGAAATGTACATTTGAGTTGCCCAGCTCTGAAGTATATTTTTCTGTTATTAAGAGCTCTGTCGACAACATTCAGAGCTCTGTCAACTACATACCAAAACTGGAAAAAATTATCATCTAAGAATAGGCTTAAAACGTTCCTTTTAGAGAAAACTTTCCTTTTTGATAAAGCTTATACTTAGGGCCGGCCAGGCTTGTCCTGGACCAGCTCTTAGTTTATGCTGCTATAGGCTAAGACTGCCGGGGGACTCCCACTCCCATGATACACTGAGCTCCTCCCCTCCTCCTTTTGCTCTCTCTCTATCCATCCATCTATATCCATTATCATTCATGTACTATTAATGCATTCAATAACCTTACCTTCTTCCCCGGAGTTGTCTGTGCTTTCCCGTCTCACAGGTAATCTGGGCCTGTAGACGTCTGGATGACAGATTCCAGTCCCGGACCCTCTAGCTTCAATGTTGATTTTCAATGTGCTTTTCTCTCTCTCCTATTCTTCCTCTCTCTCCTCTCTATCCCAACCGGTCGAGGCAGATGGCCGCCCACTTTGAGCCTGGTTCTGCCTGAAGTTTCTTCCCGTTAAAAGGGAGTTTTTTTCTTGCCATTGTCGCTAAGTCCTTGCTCATGTGGGAATGTTGGGTCTCTTTAAAATTAAACCTGAAGAGTACGGTTTACACCTGCTCTATGTGTAACGTGCCTTGAGATGACTTTGTGATATGGCGCTATACAAATAAAAATCGATTGATTGATTGATCTTCCCTTTTCTTGATACTACTACCTGGGCAACTCAACTAATTTTTTATTTGTTTTCTCTTTTGTTGTACAGTGGCATCATCCTAAAGAAATGTAAAATATTAATTCACTTAAGCCAAGTAAGTTTTAGTTTGGTTAACCCTGTCTAGTTCAATTAGGGGCCCCTCACAGATCGGTAAAACTTACCTGGAATCCAAGTGAAGAATGAGGCATCAGATCCTGGGACCGCTCCTCGTCTTCCCCTCATATAGCGGCAGTGGTCCTCTCGCCTTCTGCCCACTGGAGCTAGAGTTTGACCATAAAGAAAATAAATATTAATATTCATTTTTGTTACATGCAGATTAAATTATAGCTGTTGCACTTATAATGACCTATAATTCTGCTTTCTTACTGAACTGTATGAGATAACAATCTTTTAGTTAAATGGCGGTGTGGGCTTAGTTATGTAGTGGTGGAAATACCACACTAACCTGCCGCGGCCACATGTGAAAATCCACATTGACACTGCAAAGGTTGAACATATTAAAACTTATCAGCCACCTTGGCAATCTTGTCACACTTTATCCTAACCATCCAATTTGGGAGACTAATCGGCCTCCTTATTAGAGCTGCAACGATTAGTTAATTCTTATTTTAAGAACTGATAAATCCTTTCTGTAATTTTACAAAATAAAACACATAAATAAAATTAACAGGTTTCAGCTTCCTTTGACATGTATGAGAGTAAGCTGCATATCTTTGTGTTTTGCACCGTTGGCCAAACAAAACCAGCCATCTGAATACATGTCCTTGAGCTGTGTAAAATTATAGACAGTATTTTTCACTATTTTTCAGACAATTCATAAACCAAATGATTAATCAGTTAATTGAGAAAATCATAAGCAGATTACTGATAATGAAAATAATCACTAATTGCTGCCTTACTCCACACACACAAATCTTTATCTATAGTTCCTAACTGACAAACAAAGGAGTAACATCTGATCAATCTTAAAATAAAAGGATATGTTTCCAAAGTGGCCAACTATGTGTGTATTAAAACAACAAGTGTAAACTGAATTTTGTATGTAGGCAGTCCACCCCTTCATTCAAAAACAAAACATTATTTCAAATTGACAATGCAAAAAGGTGCTCAAACAAAAATGTTGCTGTTTGGACGTCCCTGAGTTGTTAAAGTAATATTAAATCATAAATAATAATTTAAACAAACAACTAAATATTAATGTCTGATAGCTTTAACAAAATCATACATGTATGCTATATAAAAAGAGGTATCTTCTGTTGTTCAATCGACCTGAGCTGTTGGAACAATAAATAAAAGATAAATAATAAAGAAAAATGAAAATTATAAAACTGTTAACGGGATTTGTTTTAACCTTCAGTGGCGGTTCAGTTATATTATTTAACCTATGTCACACAAATAGAGCACACTTATAAATCAAAGCAGTGTCAACCATGAATAAAGTCTGAACCAGTTCATCTTGGTGGTGTACAGACTGATTTGATATTATTCTTAATGATTTCACACACAACCCAGAATAAATACAACAATTTTTCTGTTAAACTATATATTTACAGTATAAATTGTGGTTTATTTTTGTAGTTACCAGTTTTACGTTTACCATCATTAGGCTACCATACAAAGTATGTGCGCTAGATTCCCCTGCTGCTCTCCTCATCTCCTACTGCTGACTCAGTGATCTCAACAGTTAATTATATTTTTCTCATATATCAGTATATTACAGACACTGTGGTGGTGTGTAAAGTTAAAGTTGTTGGCATTAAGCAAGCATGACTAGCAAATAAAACAATATAAGACCGGCATCTTTGCTAGAAAGACTCATACGTTAGGTTTCTTTTTCCATCTGTCGTAACAGACCTAACGGTTAGCGGTTAGCTCAAGCTAGCGAAAACAAAATAACTACTCACCGTTGACTCCTTCATCAAATTAAGACACATTTTGATCCTCTTCAGTCTTTCATGAAGCAAAGTCTTCGTAAAAACTGTAAACGTGGTACTTTGTTGGCTAATTTTAAATAATATGTCAACTTATTACTCTTCATTCTTTTAACTTTTAGCTCGGTCCTTCCGCCATTTTGTTACCGTTGTTCCTCTTCCGTTTGGCGCCTTCTGTTGGACAATCAGGAAATGACTTCATATGTTTCTGTTAACTGGTGGAAGAAATATTCAGATCCTTCAGTAAAAGTACCAATAAAACAGTGAAGGCTACGATTACCCCATTACAAGGAAAAGTGCTGCATGAAAAATGCTGCTTATATATATATATATATATATATATATATATATATATATATATATATATATATATATATATAATGTTTAAAAGTATAAAAAGTAATTAATGAAAGTATAAGTAGTTAAAGTATTACAGTAAAAGTACATAAGTATAATGAGCTCGATACAGTAAAAGTAGTGGTTTGGTCCCTCTGATTACTACCACAACAACCTTTTAAAAGACACATTGTTAAAGATTAAACTAGTGGTTTTTTGACGTCTTACAAAAAGCAGTGTGTAGTCAAGCTCACATTTCAGATGCCTATGAGTTGTTAACAGCTCCACCAAATAGTGATTTTTCCCTCTAAACTTCTCACATGGTTTCATTTCAATACATGTTAAAATGATATCTCAATTTCACTGACATATTTTTTAAAACTTGCAAAATATTGCTTTATTCAAATCCATCACATAACCAGAAGGTCAGACACAAACTGCACTTGGTGTTGCTTACACTTTATTTTATGTCAACTAAATGAAACCCATTTCTTACTGGAAAGGACACAAATGGACAAAAACTGCAAAATCCATTCTATCATAAAACATATTTTTCCCAGAGTAAATGAATATTAAAAAGGCCAAATGTAGAGTTGGAAAATGTTTTGTTTTTAAAATAAAGCTTTTAAAGTTTGTATAGCAAATTTGAACAGCACCGAGCTTCTATAAAACACTGCGCGGCTTTATGAACTGCAGCTATAAAAAACATCATAATAAAACATCTACTCCATCATGTGAGTCTAGCTCATATCCATGCTCTCTGCAGGTCCTAAGCCTCCACCCTCCCCTCCCTGCACGCTCTGGAAGATGGACGCCATGTCTGCGTTGGTTCTGATCTGGTTGGCGAAGTCGGCCATGCTGGGGCTCCTCTCCACCTCGGGCACGGCCAGCAGGGCGGCGACAGCGCGCATGGCCGAGCGCCGCAGCTCCTCCTGCTTCTCAAACTCCTGCTTCACAGAACCGGCCTTCACCTGTGGGAGGTGGGAATCATCATCAGAAGCTCTTTATGACTGTACTCCTCAAAACAATGTGTGAGATATACTTGACTAGAAAAAACAGACTATTAAGTGGCTATAATTGATATTTTATGTATAATAATGTCTGATCTTTGTACTTTACTGTTTTGGTTCACTCTCAGCGCTCATACCATTCGTATCAATTTTTCTTTCTTCTTTAACATCTAAGTACATAGTTTAGATAAGCCAGCTAAAACATGACTGAACACTGCTGATTAAATCTCTCTAATTAACTGTTTGCAACGCTTTGTAGACTCATTATCAGTCACCACAAATATTTTAGTGATTATATGCATTATAATGAGGGTTATTGACCTCTAAGACTTCAGAAAGCATTTGTGTGAATCTGTCTCTGGTACCTTGGTAGTGCAAGTAGCTTTAAGTGGCTCCACCAGTCTATCCAGTCTTTGCAGAACAGCGGCAGGACACAGAGAGACCAGTCTGGCGAGCATCAGGAAGGTCAGCATCTACATAAAACACACGAGAAACACATGGAGATCAGAGGCAAGAGGATGGATGATACTCATGTGGCTGTAGGTGCAACTACAACTATGTAGTGTGTATATCTCATCGTCATAAACCCTTTCTACACCTGAATGAATGAACACACTGCTCACTGGACTATCATTAGTTTTTGCGTTAGGTTTTTATTCAACATTAACAAAACCACAATCAGTTATTGAAGAAATGTCAGATGAGAAATTAACAATGCATTTGCTTTATATTAGACACTATAAAGTGTCTAGAGTGTTTCAAGAGGTATCCTGTTTCAGACTTAAAGTCCAATTGAATTCACATTTTATCAGCCCTCTCTCAGGTCAAAAATAAGGTGAGCATTTTTCCAAATTAAAGGGAAAAAAAGGTATTTGAGGAAATGCTTTTTGTTTAAGCCAGCTGGGGCGATGCGTTTGTGTTTGATCGACAGCAGCTGGCAGGTGCAGGATTAAATGTATGTTCATGTTTGTTTGTATTTTAGATAAGAATGAGACTTTAGCAGGAAAGCTAATGTGTGTTCTTGTGTTGTGTAGCAGGATGCAATCAGGCTCTGTGCAACCATCTGCTCTGCCTATGATAGGGTGACACATTATCGTTAAATGCAAGATTTAGTTGGCTGTATTAAAATAAAATCAATTTTTTTCAGAACACATAATTTCAGCTTGACTTCAAATTTAGTTACAAAAACCGCATGCAAGATGTGGTCTGGCTTGGGGACAGTACGTTTTCTACCCAGACGAAAGAGCTACACTCAGGAGTCTTATGTGGTCATGATGTTTTCTACCCACCCTGATATCATAATGGTCTTTGAGTCCTTCCTCTACATGATCTAGAAACTGCAGGACGTCCAGCCCCTCCAGGCAGCTGTCCAGCAGAGTGTACATACACTCGAATGCTGCTTTACGCACATCCAGACCATCATCCACAGTGTGTTTGAATGGACCCATCTCCACCTGCAATACACACAGGAATGTGAACACCAGCACAAAGCTTTGAAACATAAACGTTTTATAAACATCTTCAGCTTCCCAACCAGTCAGCCCACCTCTCTGATGAGGTCCTTCCTGATCTGGGTCTCCTTGTAGAGGTGAGGCAGCACCGTTGATAGACGACCACGGATCAGAGACGGTTTGTTATGAGCTGCAGAGTTAAACATCACCAAGGCGACGCGGCGCACGTTGATGTCCGGATCCTGCAGGGTCTTCAAGAAGTCACCTGCCAACACACAAATAACATCACAGCTGAGCAAATCTGGAGTATTTCTGAGTTTATTTAAGAAAAAAAGGCAAAATGTCCATCTTTTTTAAGTGTGAATATGTTCTAGTTTCTTTTGTGTCTTTGGGAAACAGTGATCGACATTTTTCACAAATGTATGACATTTTAGAGACCAACAAACTAATTAATTGAATAAAAAATCAACTTGATTATTTGATAATGAATACAATCCTTAGTTATATCCCTAATTATACAGGTATACATATACTTTCAATAAAAGAGGGAAAAAAAGAGTTTAAAAATCACTTCAGAATATAATGTATTATAGTGTCAGTTCTTACATTGCTCTGCTGTATTAGTGCTTATGAATAGTGAAACAATATTCCTTACAACCTTGAACTACTCAATAATAACATTTTCAGTGATCGTTATTTTTCTTTGTTAAACTGACAAAATGGAAAGTTAGACTTCTAGCTGTGTTTCTGCTTTTACAAAGTGTACCATGTGGGATACAAATTGTTTTTAGGAAGATCAACTTGATTTGACAGACTACTGAAGCCTCATATTAGCTTCTGCTAGACTTTAGGATGCAGTTTACTGAAACTGCTTTAAAAAAGAAGGAACTATAACACTGACCATTAACTCTTTCAAGGTACATACAGTATGTGCATGTGACTACGGCTTTAAAACATACTTAAATATGAAACTATGCTTTAAAATTACGATTCGATTTGTTGTAAAGTAAAACTAGTGTGTTATTGTGCTTGTGTTTCTTGCCTATGCAGTCTTTCAGCAGTGTGTCGATAGGCGCAGGTTGGTCAACAATAGTGAACTTGACAGCTGTCACCACTGTGCTGCGAGCCAGAGGAGAACCTGTGAGGGGACAGCAGAGCGCTGGATGAGGGTTTTTAGTTAATGGGTCAGTTGACATAAATGACAAAACACATTTTCTTACCTCTGGTGGTTTTTACTCATGGAAATATAGTTTTGGTTTTATTTACCCAGGTTTTATGATATCTCTACCCAAATACAAATGTGTGGTTCAAACAGCTTTAATAATACTAAACATAAACAAAAAGCAGCTCTGTGAGGCTGTAATGGATATAACTGCTCATATCAGCATACTAACAAGCTCATAATGATAATGTGGTGATGTTAGGTATAGCAGGTATAATGTTTAACTTCTTCGGGTTGATCAATGGGAATTGTAATAGTTTTTGCAGGTCAAGTTCTGCTCTATATGAAAAGTTCCTTCATTTTTGTTTGAATAAAATTGAATTGAACTGAAGCCTGGAAAGTTACTACACTTAATCCTCTAAGGACAGTGACTGTGAAAAAGGAGTCAACCTCATTATTAGTATTAGTACTATTAGAGGAAAAGTCTGTGTCAAATGTTTTGCCAATCCATCAAGTAGATGCTGAGATTAATCGAAGTGTAAGAGAAAACTTTGACCTGCTTCTGTCGCTTGAAGAAAATTAAGAAGATCATAAAAATCATTCAAATGTATTCTTCAGGGATCTCGAATATCTGTTATAAACTGGCAATCCATCAAATAACTGTTGAGATGGTAGTTAATAGTAATTCACCAAACAGTTGTTAAGATATTTTAGTATTTTAGGAACAAAGTGGTGGACGAACTGACCGTCACTGCCATCCCTAAACAGTAATGTGTCTTTCTTTAATGGAACCACTTTCGCCTGGAGATATATTCCCTTTAAAAAGCTACTAAATTCACATTCAAACCAAATTTCACACCAATCTGACCAGTATTTCTAGAGGTATTTTGCTCTGGACCAGGACACTGGATGGATGGTCAGACAGACGGTCAACTCCACCATTGGTAGGACACATTTTAGCACTTTCACACCTCACACATCATACCAGCTTTAAGTTGCTGTTTAAGTCTGGGTAGTAGTTGTGCCGGGTTGACTAGAGTCAGTTTTCCCAAACATTCAGCCACCAGGTTCCTCGTTCCCTCCTCCTGACACTCGCAGTTCTGAAACAGCAGGGCCCAGATAGACTCCACGTGGGCCGAGAGACTCGACGCTGGACAGGCACTGGACAGAAAGAAAGAGAGAGAGAGACAAAGAGAGACAGAGAGAAAGTATTCAGCAATAAGAACAGAGAGAGGAAGAGAAACAAGAGAGAAGTTTTATAATTGTTTGAAGGGAAACTGGTTTTATGACGTATTACTGTAAATTCTCATAATAAAGTTGGCATGCAAATAATGGCTGCATCTCATATTAGAATAAACAGGGTCGTGGTAAATTTAGTGTAATGTTCATTTATGCAGCAGTAATATCATCAGTACTCATCAATCAACTGCTGCTGTTTCAGGTTTCATCACAGAAATAATGTTTTCATACACTAATAAATTCCAGTTGTTTCTGCTTTGCTGTTCTACTTATCAAAGTTAGCACAACATAATTTAGCCAAGTAGGACGTATGTGTGTGTGTGTGTGTGTGTGTGTGCGTGTGTGTGTGTGTGTGTGTGTGGGTGTGTGTGTGTGTGTGTGTGTGTGTGTGTGTGTGTGTGTGTGTGTGTGTGTGTGTGTGTGAAAGTTGGCATGTAGTGTAAAGGGCTTTGAGTGATCAGAGGACTAGAAAGACACTATATAAATGCAGTCTATTATATAAAATATATACAAACAAACATACAGACGATACTGTTCCAAATAAGGGCCACTGAGGTAAATATTTAAGAACTGACGCTACATCTGTTTTACCAGCTGAGCTGCAACAGAGAAGATTCAAACCTCTACTAAACAAATACAAAACACAAAACTGGACTTTACAATGAAAGTTGTAGGTGTAGTAAGTGTAGGTATGCATGATTTGATTTCTGCATGATTATGTTCTGCAATATTCTGCTAAGTTCAACAGTTTTTTTTCTGTAGCTCTAAAATGATTCAAGGGATGAGAATCTAAAGGGGTAAAAGAGAGAAAATGCATCCAAAGTGACACACAGACCCATGAACACACACCTGATGACTTCTTTGAGGGAGTGTAGAAGCAGGTATTGTCTTCTTGGCTGGGAGGTGATCTCTTTGAGCAGGAAGGGCAGGAAGTCGTTCAGGTTGCCGACGGCCATGCTGCCTAAAGCACAGGACGCTGCCGACTTCACCTGAAAACACAAACTAGACACTATAAGAAACGAGAACTTCCGTAAAGTCATTAACTTTTCTTTTTTTTCTACCTCCATTCATCCAGGAAAATATTCAGCTGAACATACCTGCTGTTTGTTTTCCTTCTAATTTATATAAAGCTCATTTGGTTACAACCTCATCCTCACTCATCATACTATCCACATAACTATTATAGAAAGATAAATAATCTTTTTGTCTATTTTCAACCTTTTATGTTCATTTTTTTACCATGTCTACCACATCAATCAGTCAGACCTTTATTTAAACTGGAAGAATCATTGAGGTTGTCCTCGTTAACAATAATGTTGAGTTACATACGCCTCGCTCTATCCCCCATGTTTCCTTATTGTCTCCATTACCAACTATCATTAAAACCAGGATAAAAACATTTAGACTTTGACACCAAGAAAAATAAGTTTAATTTGGAAAAAAAATAAGTTTCAGTTACATTTGAAACCAGGAAAATTAAATAAACATTGAAAGTATAAATATGTCTGGTGCATCCAGGCGGGGAGTTCCGGTCCTCTGAAATGATGCCAACGCAGAAGTAACTTAAAACTGCATTCTATCAAAAGGCCACCAGGGGGCGACCGTTTTGGTGTCAAAAGGACTTCCGTCTCTATACAAGTCAATGGAGAATTCACCAACTTCTCACTTGATTTCTAACCTCAGTAAACGTTTTCAAAATGTGTTTATGGTCTCAATCGCTAGTTTAAAGCCTTTTTCAATGCAGTATGATGTTCATTTGGGACATTTTGGCCTCCCTGATTTTATATGTGACGATAAAGCAGGGTATGCATTAGGGCGTGGCTACGTCGTGATTGACAGGTTGATTGGTTCACAGGTTCAGGAGGGCACCTCATGCTCCTCCTGATGCCCATATAAGTAGAATCCGTGTTTTTATTTTTACCCGGCATGCACCTGAAATTTAGGAATAGTTTGATAGGTGGATAATGTGTTTATAATATTTACCATCATTAGTAGATTATTAAAACTCTCAAAAATAAACGTATCAGTTTGACTATTTGGGATAACATCAGGGACATCTTTGGGATTTGGACTGTGAAAATAATCAATATCATTATGTTTTGTCTTACCTCTTCACTGGTTGAGGAGAAAGCCTCCAGTATGACTCCCTGCACCTCTTTACTTCCTCCCAGACTGCCGTTCCTCCCCACCTCCCCCAGACACAATAAAGCCAGGACTCGAGCGGACTCTGGAGAGCTGTGATTCTTCACCTGAGGAGAGCAGAGAGAGTAGATCCAGTGAAACAGAGACAGAGCACATGAAGGTTTGTATAAGTCAAACGTTTCTACACACACACCTCCTGGATGAGGCCGGTCACGGTGCCCGGAGTCTCTTTGGGGCAGGCGGAGGACAGAGCAGCCACACAGCGAGCGACAGAGTGGAAGGACTGTCTGTGGAGGACTGAGCTGTCTGCAGAGGACGGAGGGTGGTGGAACGGCTCTGTGAGGGACTTCAGCAACTGACTGAGGAGGAAGAGAGGAGAGGAGAGGAGAGGAGAGGGGGGGGGGAGAGAGGAAAGGAGAGGAAGATGGGAAGAGAAGAGGAGAGAAGAGGAGCGGAGGAAAGATGAAGAAGAGCAGCAAAGAGAAGGGAGAGGAGAGAGGAGAGGAGAGGAGAAAAGAGGAGCAGAGAATTTTATTTCATATTTCATTTAAGAGGTTTCAGTATTGTTACTTTAAATAAAGATTTAGTGTCAATTGAATCTTGTATGTAAAATGTGTTAATTTGCCTTTTGGCTGATTTGTAATCAGATGAAAATCAGTTTCTTATCTCCACACTTTATGAAGTTCTGTTTACAAGCTCGAGGGAAACAGAATTCATTTTCAATTTTTGCTTTTTTATTTTTTATATTTTTACATTTCTTTTTTTTCTTATGTCTTTAATATTAACAAAAAGAACTGCCCCCCTGCAGCTTACATAAAAAAATATTAAGAGTCAATTCAAATCAATTAATCAATTAAAAACCAACAAAAACATTTAACAGTTATCCTCAAGCCAAAATGTCTATATGTGGGACATTTGGGCCTCACTTAACACACACACACACACACACACACACACACACCATCATACCTGTAGCTGAGGTTACTGGTTTTGGATGATACCAGAGCCTGGAGGAAGGCCACGATGGCTGCGAGCGCTCCGCCCTGCAGCAGCGGAGAATGGACGAGTCTGAAGACGCCCGGCAGCACAGAGGAGCTGATCTTAGCCAGAGAGGAGGGGCAAGCTTTGGCCATGCCGGTCAGCAAGGTGACGGACACCTGAGCAGAGAAAACTGCATTTAATACACAGATTTTATTATTATTATATCAATATAAAGGGATTAAGATTAAGGTTGGCGACTCAAAAAATGAATAAAAGAGTCATTAAAGAGACAGGAGCCAAAACAGCCTGTTAATAGACAGAGGCTGAACTGGAGACCCAGAATATAAATATAGAGCTGGAAATGTGCAGAATGTCCTCTTTAAGTAATATTTAATACTGTAACATTGCTGCAACCATGATAAAAAACATTTTTGTTCAATTTCTTCTTATAATGTGAAACTTTTCTTATTCCAAAAGAAACAAGAAACCGTCATTGTCACACTATCTTATCTTGTTATATCACAAAAAAATGATGATATGTTAAGTTGGTAATTTGTTCCATATGTCATTAACCCTCCTGTTGTCCTCGAGTCAAGGAAGGAAGGAAAGATGGAAGAAAGGAAGGAAGGAATGATGGAAGGAAGGAAGGAAGGAAGGAAAGAAGGAAGGAAGGAAAGATGGAAGGATGGAAGTAAGGAAAGAAGGAAGGAAGGAAAGGAAGGAAGGAGGGAGGGAAGGAAGGAAGGAAGAAAAGGAGGGAGGGAGGAAGGAAGGGAGGAAAGGAAAGAAGGAAGGGAGGAAGGAGGGAAGGAAGGAAGGAAGGAAGGAAGGGAGGAAGGAAGGAAGGAAGGAAGGATCGAAGGAAGGAAGGAAGGAAGGAAGGAAGGAAGGAGGGAGGAAGGACAGACAGACAGAAGGACGGAAGGGAGGAAAGAAGGAACAGTCAAAACAGACGGGGTCAATTTGACCCGGGAGGACGACACGAAGGTTAAAACAAGAAGAAGATCCACTCAGTCCTAATGAAGCGAAACTGCCGCCTTAAATAAAAAGTTTCAGAGGATTTTGCAGCAATTACAGAAACATGTTTCTAGTTTGTATTTCTTGATACTTTTAAGCTTTTGTTCTAGAAATTGGTCTAAATTACCACTTTCAATCATCCCTCTCCCAGTTACCTGATCTCTTCTTTCCTCCTTACCTGAGATACATGCATGTCGCTCTCATCCACCAGAGCAGGAAGTTCGCTCAGCACGGGTTCCAGCGCCGCCGGTTTGATGCTGGCGGCGTGATGCGTGACGAGTGCGGTCAGACACGCCAACGTACCGAGCTTCAGAGCACGCTGGTTCTTCCGCAAGAAAGATCCCAACACGGACAAAGATTCTGGCAGGATGGACGACAGGTCGATCTGAAGGAGGGAAGAGAAAAGAGAGTCAATTCTTCATTTTTTTAACATTAAATGGCGGAATAAACGTGTCCTTTAAAAACTGAGTGAAAACTTTTACACTGAACCTTTAACTGAGAGGCAGCGATGAGTGTGATGGTCCTCACTGCCGTCAGTCTCGTAATCTCATTCTTCAGCCTCTCCAGAAAGATCACCAGCACACCCTTCAGCTCCGCCCCCAGGTGATCGCCGAGGTGACACACCATGTGACCCATACAGGAAATAGCCCTCTCCTTCACCTCCTGGTCGATGTCTGTTGCTTTCAGCCTCTTCAGGGTTGCAGAAAACACCTGGAAGAAGCAAAAAATGATGATTTCTTAAACACTGAAGAGATAAATAGACTCTGAAAGATGGTTTGTTGACGTTTTCTCACAGCAGATTATTATAAATTGAACGTTTTACTATAGCTGGAAATAATAAAAGAGGCAGGAAAAAGCACCTGACCCATCATACCTCTTTGACGAACGGTTTTGGGTCGAATCCTCCCTTCTGTTCCAGCGGTCTCATCACTCTGACCAGCTGCTGAGTGACAAGCAAAGCCTCCGACGTGATCTTATAGAAAGAGTCTTCTATACACGCCACCACCGGGGGCAGCAGCACCTGCAGGAACCGCAGCGAGGGATAACAACTTGATTTGTATAGCATTGTTTCATACAAGAAATGCAGCTCAAAATGTTTCACAACAAAAGAAATTACATACACCAAGTGCTTCACATTAAAATGAGCTAAAAGGAGCATAAAGCAATGTTACAAAAAAGGAATAAATTAAGAAGCTGGAACCACATGAATGAAGTTGGCAATTGATTTTCTCTAAATTAATTAAAAGAGGCTTGAAGAACCTGCATGTGGGGCTGAAAGGCTTGAGGAGGGTGTGAGAGGAGGAGGACATGGAAGAAGGAGAGAGCGTCGATCCTCATGGTGGAGGAGGTGGACTTGTCGGTCAGGGAGAAGACGATGCCTGGAGGAAGGAGGGAGGAAGAGGAAAAGAGAGAAAGAGAGAAGAACGGAGAAGAGAAAAGAAGATGTCAGGAGGTTTTTAGTGCAAATGAGCAAGGAATAGACTGAAGTTAAAATGTAAAAGAGTGTGTGTGTGTGTGTGTGTGTGTGTGTGTGTGTGTGTGTGTGTGTGTGTGTGTGTGTGTGTGTGTGTGTGTGTGTACCAGGTATCAGAGCAGGTATGTGTTGTTCCAGGGCTCCTGGTGCAGTGTGAGCCAGCTCAGTGAGGAGACAGAAGCAGCCCTGTCGAGATTTAAGGCTCTTCTCCTTCAGCTGTCTGTGGAGAGCTTTCACTATCACCGGCACCTGCACACACACACACACACACACACACACACATACACACACATCCAGCTGTTGAATGATCCACATTGAATCATTGTCTATACAACAAAGTTTTTTTGGGCTTTTCAAAAACAAAGATTCCCATTAACTAAACTGGGATATATTTGTTTCAGTGGTTAAAATACATCAACCAACATTAGTTACTCTCCTAATATTGATTACTGTGCAGTACTGTGCTACTACTTGTTGCCAGAGTCACTTTTACAAATCTTTTCACATCAGTTTTACAGCTTTTAAACTAAATGTACCTCCATATAAAAGCTAAACCAGGTTAAAGCTCCAGCAGCACTGTGATAATATAATAATATAATACACACTGTATCAGCAGCCTCTGGTACAGAGTGAATAACAATTTAATACAGACCAGGAGCAAAACATTTCAAAACATGCTATAGTGTGATAACTAGTGTCTTAAAGAAAGAGGGAAAGAAAGAAAGGAAGAAAGAAAAAAAAGAAAGAAAGAAGGAAAGAAAGAAAGAATGAGGGAAAGAAAGAAAGGAGGGAAAGAAAGAAAGGAGGGAAGGAAAAAAATAATGAGAGAAAGAAAGAAAGAAGGAGGGAAAGAAATGAAAAAGAAAGAAGGAGAGAAAGAAGGAAGGAGAGAAAGAAGGAGGGAAAGAAAGAAAGAAAGAAAGAAAGAAAGAAAGAAAGAAGTCATTTATTACAACTTCAGCATCTTAAATGTGATGATTTGATGCTTTTCTTTGTCATAATTATTGGCATTGGCCCTAAACTGTGGTTCTCTGGTTCTGTTCCCTGACTATTATTCCACTTTTCATCTTTAACAGACTGTTAATGAACGTTGTTTAATCTGCACCTGTTTCTTCAGCAGGCCGACTGCCGGCTCCTCCTCTTTGCTCGTGTCTGAACTGGCCGTAATCAGACCGTGGTGACTCGACCCTCCTCGTGTTTGTCTCAGCAGCGTCGAGAAAGCAGCGAACACGTCCGCCCGCACGTTCTCCTCGCGCTCCTTGAACCTGGCGAGCAGCGCGGGGCAGATGGAGGAGTAGAAGGAGAGCAGGAGGTCTCGGCGTGAGTCGATCAACGCGTCGAGACACTTGATGGAGGAGCGTCGCACCTTCCAGCTCATATCATCATCATCACTGTACTCGTCGTCAGAATCTGGACGGAGACGAGAGACAAGACAAGAGACAAGAGGACAACAGTTATTTCATACATGAAGAAGAAATGTTATTAAAATCACTGAAAATATAACAGAAATAAAAATAAAGAAGTTTTGTAAATAACTGAAAATACAACAGAATAAATACCAATAAAAGATACAATTGAGTTAAAATCACTGACAAAAATAAAAGAAGAAATACAAATAAAACTAATTTTGTTAAAATCACTTAAACAATAACACAAGAAATAAAAAATTAAAGAAAAAAAATGGTTAAAATCACAAGAAATATTAAAAAAAGAAGACATTTTGTTAAATCACTGAAAAAATAACAGAAGAAAAACAAATAAAAGAAAATAAGTTGTTAAATGAACTGAAAAATTAACAAAAAAATTAAAAATTAAATAGGTAATGTTGTTAAAATCACTGAAAATGTAATATAATACTTAAAAATAAAGAGGAAGTTTTGTTAAAATCACTTAAAAATCACTCAAAATGACTTATTATCATTAATATCTGTGTTTTTATAAAAGCAGCATTACTCCGCTCTAGATTTGTTTCTACTGTCTGATGAATTGTTGGTGGAGTGAGACACAAACCTTCATCGAAGCCGTCTATGTCCATGCTGTCTTCCTCTTCCTCCTCAGCGTCATCGTAGTTGTAGTTCGGGTCAAAGGTCATAAACTTAAGACAGAGCTTAGTCACCGTGGCAACGTGGGCCGACATCTCCTTTGGACATCTGTCAATCAAAAAGGGAAACATCAGTAAATAATAGAGAGGAGAGGGAGAGTGTGTGTGTGTGTGTGTGTGTGTGTGTGTGTGTGTGTGTGTGTGGTGTGTGTGTGTATGTGTGTGTGTGTGTGTGTGTGTGTGTGTGTGTGTGTGTGTGTGTGTGTGTGTGTGTGTGTGTGTACCTGCGTATAAAAGCTTCAAAGGTCTGGAAACAATACTCTCTCAGCTCGTCGTCCTCCACACTGGTGAACTTTACGACCATGGGGATCAGCTTCTCTAAATGTTCGCCTTCAGAACAAACACATTAAAGACAAATATACAGTTTACAGTTCTTTATATAATATATAGCAATGAATGCGTTAGTGTAAGAGCAGGATGGATGTTAATTAAGACTGATGAAAGCAGGAAGTATCTATTTTAAGGAGGGATGGAAAGGAAGGAAGGAAGGGAGGAGGGAAGGAAGGAAGGAAGGAATGAAGGAAGGAAGGAAGGAAGAAGGAAGGAAGGAAGGAGGGAAGGAACGAACGAACGAAGGAAGGGAGGAAGGAAGCAGGGAAGGAAGGGAGGAAAGAAGGAAGCAAGGAAGGAGGGAAGGAAGGAAGGAGGGAAGGAAGGAAGGAAGGAAGGAAGGAAGGAGGGGAGGAAGGAAGGAAGGAAGGAAGGAAGGAAGGCAGGGAGGGAGGAAGGAGGGAAGGAACAAAGGAAGGAAGAAAGGAAGGAAGGAAGGAAGGAGGGAAGGGAGGAAGGAAGGAAGGAAGGAAGGAAGGAAGGAACGAACGAACGAAGGAAGGAAGGAAGGAAGGAAGGAAGGAAGGAAGGAAGGAAGGAAGGAGGGAAAGAAAGAAGGAAGGAACGAAGGAAGGAAGGAAGGAATAATAACATGCTGATGTTTAGAAGCTGTAATGATAATTGATCAGAGGGTCTCCAGTCTTCATGTTGCCTCACAAACTGACCAGAATAGACCAGAACAGAATGACCGACTCTCACCGACTCGATGGCCGCCCTGACGGCTGACGGTCGCCAGGCACTGGATGTACGTCCTCGTCATCGAAGTGGGCGGACCCTTGGCCAGCTCCGTCAGCAGGTGTTCAGTCAGCTGGGAGAAGAGGGCGGGGCTACAGCAGGGCACCAGGTGACCCAGAGCCAAGATGGAGCGCTTCCTGACCGCCATTCTGGAGCTGGTTAACTAACGGAGGAGAGGAATAAACAGATGAGAGGCTGATAAATAAGATGGAGGGATGGGTGGAAAAGGTAAAATACAATAAAATAAAGTATATATTAGGACACGAAATATTCACATTTAGCTGGAATCAGATCATTTTTACAGTTTTCTCTTAAAAAGGGTTAGAGTTAGGGTTGGACTCAAAATGATTAAGTGATAATTAAAATAGCTGATGTAGCCTACTTGGCAACTAATCAATTAATGGACTAATCATTGCAGCTCCAAACATCCAAGCACAGTATGTGAAAATGCCTGACGATGACTCTACTGTAAGAAGTACAAAAAAGACTTACTTGAGATTATAAACAATACTTATTAACCCTCCTGTTGTCCTCCAGTCAAGGAAGGAAGGGAGGAAGAAGGGAGGAAGGGAAGAAGGAAGGAAGGATGGGAGGGAGGAAGAAGGAAGGAAAGGAGGAAGACGGAAGGAAGAAGCAAGGAAAGGAGGAAAGAAGGGAGGAAGAAGGAAGGAAAGGAGGGAGGAAGGAAGGGAGGAAGAAGGAAGGAAGGGAGAAAGACAGAAGAAAGGAAGGAAGGGAGGGAGGAAACAAGGAAAGAGGGAAGGAGGGAGGGAGGGAGGGAGGGAGGGAGGGAGGGAGGGAGGGAGGGAGGGAGGGAGGGAGGGAGGGAGGGAGAAAGGAAAAGAGGAAGGGAGGAAGGGAGGAAGGGAGGAAGGGAGGAAAGAAGGACAGAGGAAAGAAGGAAGGGAGGAAGGGAAGGAAGGAAGGATGGAAGGGAAGAACGAGGGAGGGAGGAAGGGAGGACAGAAGGAAGGGAGGAAAGAGAGAGGAAGGAACGAAAGAGAGAAGGAGGGAGGAAGGAAGGAAAGAAGGAAGGGAGGAAGGAAAGGAAGGATGGGAGGGAGGAAGAAGGACGGAAAGGAGGAAGACGGAAGGAAGAAGCAAGGAAAGGAGGAAAGAAGGGAGGAAGAAGGAAGGAAAGGAGGGAGGAAGGAAGGGAGGAAGAAGGAAGGAAGGGAGAAAGACAGAAGAAAGGAAGGAAGGGAGGGAGGAAGGGAGGAAGGGAGGAAAGGAGGGAGGGAGGGAGGGAGGGAGAGAGGGAGGGAGGGAGGGAGAAAGGAAAAGAGGAAGGGAGGAAGGGAGGAAGGGAGGAAAGGAGGAAAGAAGGACAGAGGAAAGAAGGAAGGGAGGAAGGGAAGGAAGGAAGGATGGAAGGGAAGAACGAGGGAGGGAGGAAGGGAGGACAGAAGGAAGGGAGGAAAGAGAGAGGAAGGAACGAAAGAGAGAAGGAGGGAGGAAGGAAAGAAGGAACAGTCAAAACAGACGGGGTCAATTTGACCCGGGAGGACGACACAAAGGTTAATATGATGGAAGTTAATAATGTTTAATAACTTCTTACCTGAGGCAGCAGGCTGGACAGCAGAGAACTGTGGAAACTGACCAGTGAACCGCTGAGTCTGCAGGAAAAATACAAACAATCAAACATCTGAGCTCCTTTCACACAGAGGCTGAATATTCAAACTGTCAGATTCAGTTGTGTAATTTTTTTTGTGAGTTTTTTTCTGTTAATGAGTCACTTTCTTAGTTCTTGATTGGATTCATTGTGACTCAGCGTTATAACAAGAGTCTACGGCACTGCCAGTAGCTTGAGTTGAATGCTAACATCAACGTTACCTTCCCAACATGTCGGACAGGATGTCGAGAGCCTCCAACTGAACCGACACATCCTCCTGTTTCCCCATCGCTCCGATCAGCTGGGAGGTGATCTTCTTACACACACTGGCTGTCAGCGTCAGACCTGGAAACACACATAAATATAACTGTAAGAACACAGAGAAGAAATTAAAAAAGCAAAAAAACAAAAAATGTATATTAGATCATTTTTAACTGAATACTTTTGCTTCCAGTTGTCCTTTTTGGTTCTGAGTTTGTGGTTAGTGGGGGAAGGGATGAAATCTGAAAGTTAGGAGACGTGATTTCTGAAAAAAGGTGCAAGTGTTAAAAAATGATGCTGATAAAAGTGAAAAATTAAAGAGACAGGAGATAAAATTGCCTGAACTGAGAGGCTGCATAAAGGACCAGTAGAAGATAAATAAAGAGTTTTTAACTGGATATCATGCAAAGATATTCCAGTTTGGCTCCAGATTATAAAAACAGAGACATCAAAAGCTGCAAATTTGGACTAAGAGGAGATCAGAGACGATAATCAGCCGTCACCTGATGAAGACGGCGGCAGCTCAGCGATCACAGTCTTCAGTCCCATGCTGGAAATGTCTCTCAGCTGCTCCTTGTCCGACATCATGTTTGAACACAGGATGTCCACCATCGTCTCCACCTGAGGCTCCTTCACTTTGCTCACCAGAGGGGCCAGGCTATAAATCAAACATACCCACAGTAGTAAAATCATCATCAGTTAACATTGGCTAGTCGTTGTCAGGGCGAAGAAAGACAACAACAGTAACTTCTCTCTGTGATTCAGTTTTGATTTAGCTTCATGGAAACTTGTTTTAACTATTAAAGATGTATGAAAACAATACATAAAACATCTGTATAAGTATTTAAATATTCAATATGTCCATTTTGTTTGTGTGAAATCTTTAAAATCTTCAAAAGTAATTATGTGAAGTGAAAAATGTTCCTTTTATCAGTATAAATAAATAAATATGGACCAGTCAGCTCAGCTTTAATACTTTACATGCTCATTAAACGACTTATAAAAAGGTTTAAAGTAACAGCTTGAATGCAAGATTGAACTGAAAATGACCTGAATCAGTGTGTTACATTACATTTAATTACTAAATATTTACATATATTTGAGTCTATAATTTGTGATTTTTGTCAAGTGGCTGCTGTTACACTACAATTTACCTTTGGAATTAAAAAAGTACTCTATCTAACAGTACTCTTCATAGGACTTGACAATATACTTGACTTGTTGTAATCTCAAAGAGAAAAGATGCATTGCACCTGAGTTTAGCCATTGCATAGTTTCCATCTGCAGTTCCTGTGATAGTCCGACACAAGAACGACAAACACCAGGAAGGACAGACGGACATCAGTACAACAGGTAGGACAGACACGAGAACAGTACACAACAGGACGGGTAGGAAAACATAGATTAGTAGACACAAAACAGTAACAACAAGACAAAACATCAATGACAACAGACAATACAACAGCAGCTAAAACATTGAATAGAGTTCCAGATGGTAAAAAGTTTCCAGTCTTATGACCCCTGCAAAGGTAAATGCTGCATTACAGTAAAATACAGCTGTTCTATTATTGGCCTTCACCCACTTAGTCATCATATCCACATTTCTGATTATTATTAAGTAAAAATCTCATTGTGGAAATATTTTGTGAAAGCACCAATAGTCATCCCTACAATATTGTCCCAATATCGATATCGAGGTATTTGGTTAAAATATTGGGATATGTAATGTTGTCCATATTGTACAGTCCTAACTGTTAATATATGTTCACTTATTGATGTGGTATATGTGCTGAAGTGTATTTAGACAGTGATGTGAAAGCTTAGTTTAGGGGAAAGAGTGAAATGAAAGAGTGAGTGACGAAAAAAATCTTCCCAGCAAACAAAATAAGGTCTTTAACGTCCCCTAAATGCTCAAAATTAACATTGCTCACTCACCAGCCAAAAAAAAAAAAAGTAATCTATTGATTGGCTGGTATTTGAACATTCATGGGGACATTAAGCTGGTGAAACATCACAGTAGTCTCCTGAACGTCCAGGATGATTCCCACCTCTAAGAGGATTGTGTAGCTCGTCCCAGTGTGGAAAAAAACCAGTGGGACCAGCTTCCATCTGCAGACTCTAACCTGTGTGTGTGTGTCTGAGTTTGTATGGTGGTGAATATTTTTACCATTTCACAGCCAGGTTCTGCACCTCTCCGTTCTTGTCCTCCAGCAGTTTGAGCAGCATTGTCACCACTTTCCTCTCGCTGTCCTCGTCCAGCTTAATGCTGTCCTTCTGCAGCTCCAGCATCAGGTCGTTGGTGGCCATGAACCTGCACACACACACACACACACACACACACACACACACACACACACACACACACACACACACACACACACACACCAAAGGAGACAAAGTGGGATGAGTTAACTGAAAGAGGAGAAGCAAAGACACATCACGACCCCTCACATTTATCTGCTGACCCTTTGAGGGACCCGACCCCTACGTTGAGAACCACTGGACTAGTTAAAGTAGTGTAAACTAGCTCCACCTCCAGCAGCTCCAACAGTAACATGCTGCTCTAACACTGATGCTTCACTATTAATAATCTAATGATGTCATAATAATAATATATCAGTCAGAGGACCAAACCACTACTTTACTGTAATACTGCATACTACATCACTCATAATACTGCAGTACTTTTACTGTAATACTGCATACTACATCACTCATAATACTGCAGTACTTTTACTGTAATACTGCATACTACATCCCTCATAATACTGCAGTACTTTTACTGTAATACTGCATACTACATCACTCATAATACTGCAGTACTTTTACTGTAATACTGCATACTACATCACTCATAGTACTGCAGTACTTTTACTGTAATACCGCATACTACATCACTATAATACTGCAGTACTTTTACTGTAATACTGCATACTACATCACTATAATACTGCAGTACTTTTACTGTAATACTGCATACTACATCACTCATAATACTGCAGTACTTTTACTGTAATACTGCATACTACATCGCTCATAATACTGCAGTACTTTTACTGTAATACTGCATACTACATCACTCATAATACTGCAGTACTTTTACTGTAATACTGCATACTACATCGCTCATAATACTGCAGTTCTTTTACTGTAATACTGCATACTACATCGCTCATAATACTGCAGTACTTTTACTGTAATACTGCATACTACATCACTATAATACTGCAGTACTTTTACTGTAATACTGCATACTACATCGCTCATAATACTGCAGTACTTTTACTGTAATACTGCATACTACATCGCTCATAATACTGCAGTACTTTTACTGTAATACTGCATACTACATCGCTCATAATACTGCAGTACTTTTACTGTAATACTTTAACTACATCACTCATAATACTGCAGTACTTTTACTGTAATACTGCATACTACATCACTCATAATACTGCAGTACTTTTACTGTAATACTGCATACTACATCGCTCATAATACTGCAGTACTTTTACTGTAATACTACATACTACATCACTCATAATACTGCAGTACTTTTACTGTAATACTTTAACTACATCAAGCTCATAATACTACTTATATCAGTGTTAATGTAGTAGTATTCATTCATGCAGGACTTTTTACTTGTAATGTAATATGTTTATATTGTTTTATGATACTTTTAGTAAAGTAACGGACCTGAATACTTCTTCCACACCTGTCAGTTTGTTGTTTTGTTAAAATTTAAACCGATTTAATGTTAAATAATGCTGCTGCTGCCTCACACACACCTTCATCTCAACACACACAGTCACATTTAGTAGAGTACACTTCATTAAATGTGTGTATTTCGACTATTTTGAAGGGAAAACAACCTACAAACTAGTTTAATGTTTTTTAAAAAGTGGCACACAGAGGATCAAAAAGTGTCATCTCATTGTCAGACTCTCCTGCAGCTGTTTACCTGAAGTCTTTGTCAGTGGAGGTCATCTTCTCCAGCAGGTTGGAGATGTGATAGGAAACACTGGACATCTTTGTTTCTCTGTTAATTAAAACTTAAACACGAGAGTTAATATAAATAAATATAAACACAGTGAGAGACCAGCAGATTTAACCCAGCAACATGGCGAGAGGCAGAGACACACAGAGCAACTTGACACTTACTGGGTTCAGATATAAATAGATGTCAGTTGAAGGTTTTCTGCTCGTTAGCGCCACCATGCGTAGAGAAACAAAGTCTCGCGAGATTATATTTTCAATGATTCAAGTGACAATTTTAATTAAAAAATATATATTTTTAAAACTTTAACTAAGTGTTTTTTGTGTCTAACTCTAATAAAACCTTAATAGTAGAGCTGTTACTTCATAAAACATTGTTATTTTGTTTTATATGTCGAAGAAAGCGCGAACTGGCGAAACAAACGGCTACAGATCTCGCGAGAGTCTAGAGTTAACGCTCAGATAGGTGTATGGAGGATGAAGCAGGCAACTAATAAATAAATAAATACAAATAAAAAATAATAAGAAATTAAATTATAAATGAATACAAATAAATACATTTAAATATAAATACATAGATAAATATATATTTTTTAATTGATATATTTATACAAGTAAATAAATAAAATATAAATAATACAAATAAATAGATAAAATAAAATATAATAATAAATAAAGATTAAATTATAAATTAATCTTTATTTTGTATAAATACAAATACAAATAAATAAATAAGTTTAAATATAAATAAATAAGTTTAAATAAATAAATATAAATACATAAATAAGTAAAACAATGAATTAGTTAATTAATTAAATGATAAATAAATACAATTATAAATAAATAAAGATTCTCTCAATTAAATTATTTTGCTTGAGGCAATGAAACAAAAAATATATTTGATTTTATCATTGAAAATATAACTAAACAGCTTTCTTTTAGGCTTTCCTAAAGTGACCCACAATATAGATAAAACAATAATTATGAAAATAATAATAAATAAAATAAAATTAAAATAAATAAATTAAAAAATATATATATATATAAAATAAAAATAAAAATAAAAATAAAAATAAAAATAAAAATAAAAATAAAAATAAAAATAAAAATAAAAATAAATAAATATTTTCAAAAATATTATTTTGACACATTTTTATTTATTATCTCCTCCTTTCTATTTCCTCCTCTGTTTCTCATTCTGTTTTGTATTGAATATAGCTGCCTTCCTCTCACTCCTCTTCCTCTGATCCCAGTGCTGCTGCCAATCATCATTGACTTTCTGACGCGGAACCTTTCGCTTCGTCCTCTTTTTGTTCCCCCGGTGCAGATTGAGGGCGGACCCGGTGGGAAGCGGCTTGTTGCCACGTCGGTGAACTTGTTGGATCCTGTGAATTAAAATCAATTAGAAATAAAAACCCACAGGATTATATCTGAGGATCAACTGCAGTCATGGTGAGTTTAATACCGGTTAATGTTAATCTACCGGTGAAACGTCCCGGTAACGTTTCCGGTTACCGGCAGCTGCTGACGTGTTAGGTGTTAGCATGGTGGCTAACAGCAGAATCCTAACTTATGTTTATATTTATATTTATGTATGTTTCTTTATGTTTTAACTCTGATTTATTGTGTTTGTGAACTGCAGGTTTCTGTCATCAACACGGTGGACACTTCTCATGAAGATATGATCGTAAGTTCTGTGTTTTAAGCTAAAAGTTGTTATTTATTACAGAAAGAGTCATTAAAATGTAATAAAATAAGATATAAATAATGTTACTTTATTAGTCTGACAGTCAGGAAATGTACTTTAGTGGAGCAGCAAAGTGGATAATAAGGAAAACAGAAAGAAAGAAATAGAAAAAAAAACAATCACATTATTTAAAAAAGACAATAATAGTAAATAAATATGGATAATATAAAGGTTCATGTTATATTATTGTTGCAGTTAATACTAAATACAGCTTCATATCTCCTGTCTGTCTGTCAGTGTCGTTACTGTAACATGACAACAAGTTAATATTTATACCAGCGGTGGAAAAACTGTGTTTGAGTATAATTTTAATGTATTTGTACTGTAGTTCTTCTATTTACTTTATACTTCCACTCCGCTATATTTCAAGTTGCTTCTAAAAGTTATAATGTATTACAGAGAGAGTAATTAAGATATAATGAGATAAGATAAGATAGTCCTTTATTAATCCCACAGTGAGGAAATTTACAGTATAGCAGCAGCAAAGTGGATAAAAAGGAAAACAGAAAGAGTATCAATAGAAAGAATAATGAATAATAAATAATAAGTAAGTACACAAGCGATAAAAAGACAATAGTAGTTAAAAAAAATATGGATAATGTAAAGGTTATCGGTAAATTATTGTTGCAGTTAATACTAAATACAGCTTCATGTCTCCTGTTTGTCTGTCAGTGTTGTTACTGTAACATGTTAATATTAATACAAGGTGGAAAATGACTCTTAAATACTGTGTTTAAGTATCATTTTGATGTATTTGTACTTTACTGTAGTATTTCCATGTGATGCTACTTTCTACATCTCAGAGGGAAATATTGTACTTTCTACTCCACCATATTTATTTGACAGCTTTAGTTACTTTTCAGATGAAGATTTGACATAATGGATAATATAACAAGCTTTTAAAATACAACACATTGTTAAAGATGAAACCAGGGTTTAACTACATCATCAGCTACGTAAACATTGTGTTAGGAGCCATTCAACAGGTTATTTAACATGTTGCATGTTTGGGTTTCAGATGGTTCTGGTAGAGGAAGTGTAGATTATTTTATTGCTTCAGGTCTTGACGTTTTGTTGTGTCTGGTTCCAGCACGATGCTCAGATGGATTACTACGGGACCCGTCTGGCTACCTGCTCCTCTGACCGCACCGTGAAGATCTTCGATGTCAGGAACGGAGGGCAGATACTGGTCGCAGACCTCAGAGGGTAAGGCTGGGCGATTATGGCAAAAATCTAAATCATGATTAATTGAACTTTTAAACTCGATTACGATTAATGAACGATTATCTCCACCCTTGATGAACAATTATGTATTTTCACAGTTTCTTTAGTTTTGTATTTTGCACTGCTGCCCTCACACACAGGAGGATCATTAGGGAGTGAAAATAATGATGTTTTATGGTGTGACGCTGTGGTTAATGTCTAGTTTACTTGATTAGAACTATGTAAAGATCATGGTTTGGGCTAAAATGATCACTGGAGACAAGTTTTCAACTTCCTTAACGATATGCAACCTTTGCTGTCATGGCAACAGTGAACACCACGATTAATTGACATGAGCAAGATTAAGTCGATTAGAGTTTCTAAATGTCGGTTTCGATTATTTTTCGATTAATTGCCCAGCCCTATCAGAGGGTAAGAAAAATAAGGTTTTACTCAAATAAACCAGGGAGCTTAAGCTAAAGAAATGGGCTCAGTCTCCTCACACCAACAAATAATTCCATCACTTTACATTCTTTTTGGAGATAAGTTTTCAGTAATAAGTTAAACATAATTTTCTGAGCTGTAACATTATTATCACATGTACGTTTTTTTTGTGTTACATTATCTGCTCCACATCAAGGGTTTCAAACTAAATTTGTGTCTCTCTCTTCATGCAGACACGAGGGTCCCGTGTGGCAGGTAGCGTGGGCTCACCCGATGTTCGGCAACATTTTGGCTTCTTGTTCCTACGATCGTAAAGTTATCATCTGGAAGGAAGAGAACGGAGCCTGGGACAAGATGTACGAGTACACCGGACACGATTCGTCAGGTCTGTGACTCTCTGGCTGCGTCCAGCTTTAATAACATTGTACTAGTTATTGTTTAGGTGGCTTGAATTTGTATCTCCATGTGTAATTCTTCCCTCAGTAAAGTCAGTTTTGTGTATTTAGATCCTCATTAACTACATTATCGTAATAGTATCTGGCTCTTGAGTCTTTGATCTTGTTTTTAACTCTTCCTCTGTGTCTCTACAGTGAACTCTGTGTGCTGGGGTCCGTATGACTTCGGTCTGATCCTGGCCTGCGGAAGCTCAGACGGAGCCATTTCCCTCCTCACATTCACTGGAGATCAGCAGTGGGACATCAAGAAGATCAGCAACGCACACACTGTGAGTTTATCAACCTGTTCTGTGTTTAATTTAGTTACTAAAAGACATAACAAACACGTAAATTCTCTTTTTTTGCCTATATTATCCACTATTCTGTGTTGGATTATCTTCTTTAAAACTATATGTACACCTGTAAATATGCAGTGTGACCTGAGCCACTTTTTCATGCTGCTAAAATACATTAAATAATTAAAATGTTCTGTTTCATTTCCATCACTGTGAGATGAAATGCTGTCTGTAATGTTTAAGATGTCTACATTACACTTTAGCACAGCTTCTTATTATTATTCTCTCTGTTATTGTTCTCCATTTACTTTGAGAGTGTTGGATACAGTAATCTGGGCCGGTGCTCTTTGTTTATTCATCCAGTTGTCTTTTTTTTCCTCCTGCAGATCGGCTGTAACGCAGTGAGTTGGGCTCCCGCTGTGGTTCCAGGCAGCCTGATCGACCAGCCGTCGGGACAGAAACCAAACTACGTCAAGCGCTTCGTCTCCGGAGGCTGCGACAACCTCGTCAAACTCTGGAAGTGAGTTATTGTTCAGTCCATTGAGCTCTACTGACATGTGCAGCTATTAGAGAAGGCAACTTTACTTATATGATGAATGTTAGGAACAAATCAAAAGTTAACCATCCTGTTGTCCTCGAGTCAAGGAAGGGAAGGAGGGAAGGAGGAAAGAAAGAGAGAAGGAGGGAGGGAGGAAAGAAGGAGGGAGGGAGGTAGGGGGAGGAATGAAAGAGAGAAGTAGGGAGGGAGGAAAGAAAGAAGGAAAGGAGGGAGGAAGGAAGGAAGGAAGGAGGAAAGAAAGAGAGAAGGAGGGAGGGAGGGAGGAAAGAAGGAGGGAGGGAGGAAGGAGGAAGGAAGGAAAGAAAGAAGGAAGGGAGGAAGGTAGGGGGAGGAAAGAAAGAGGGATGGGGGAAAGAAGGAAGGAGGGAGGAAGGAAGGAGGGAGGTAGGGGGAGGAAAGAAAGAGAGAAGGAGGGAGGGAGGGAGGAAGGAGGGAGGGAGGGAGGAAGGAAGGAAGGAAGGGAGGAAAGAGGGAACAGGGAACAGTCAAAACAGACGGGGTCAATTTGTCCCGGGACGACGACACGAAGGTTAAGGCAGTTTTATAAGTATATTTAAAGACAGTATATGATTAACAACATGACTGAAAACTACTAATGTGGACTGACACTGACTGAGTTTGTCATTCAGCAAAGTCTTTGTTTTCTCGTCATCACTGATTGTCTCTTTCCCGCCTGCAGAGAGGAGGACGGTCAGTGGAAGGAGGATCAGAAGCTGGAGGCTCACAGTGATTGGGTGAGAGACGTCGGCTGGGCTCCTTCGATCGGTCTTCCCACCAGCACCATCGCCAGCTGCTCTCAGGTGAGATTTAACAGCAGCGAAGGGATAAGAAATCGAGAAATGATACACTTTTTTTCTGCTCCTCCTTATCAGCAGTGCTTTTTTAAAACAACTAAATTAAGTCTTAACAATCTGGCAGGTGTTTAATAAATTCAAGATGAAATTAAAAATGTCTTTTAAACCCTTTTAGATCACATCCCCACTCATAGTATGCTCCTACTTAACAATATATGCCAATAAATCCCTTTCTTTGTGTTCTTATATCATAATCTGATCATGTTTTCTTCCTTGGGAGCAAAATAATAACCCAATAATATCATGATATCCAACCATCAATCAATATTTAACTTTTAGCAGCACACAGACCACAGAGCTATAAGCCACACCCACTAATTAATGGTCTAATTAAATGTGAATTTGATTTAAATCCCTCTTATAACTCTACACAGCCTGAATATTCAGTCTCACAGTGAAATACGTCACAGTACAGAAGTTTCAGACGCTCTAACTCGGGTGTCAAACATCCAACCTACGGGCCAAAACCTGCCCACCAAGTGTTTCAATCTGGCCCACTGGATAACTTTCCATAAAATGCACCTTTATTTTCACTCGCCTTTCACAATCAGTAATCGGCTTTGCATCTTCCTGTGGACGTCCAACTTGAGATAATTAATCCTTAATCACATCGCAAGTCAACTTTTTCCTTGGTGGGCTTAGACACATTTTATCAGTATCTAATAAGGATACCTCTAGATGGTTTATTATAGTAAAGTTATTATATGTATTATATATTATTTATAGGTTATTATGCAATAGTTTAACTGGTCCAGCCCTGTTGAAATTAAATTGGGTGTGTGTGGCCCTGGAACTAAATTGAGTTTGACCTCCCTAATCTAACTTCTGTTTTTGGAGACTTTATTAAGCGTAGTTCATTTATTTTGCCACTAGGTGGAGCCAGACACAACATCACAGCAGATAACAGAGCCTCATAAAGAAAGACTAATAATGTTAAACTGAGCTTCTCTAGAGGAGGTTTCATCTACTTTTATATGTTTTTTTTTTAATTTTCTGATGATGAATGTAAATAAAAGTCAATATATAGTAAAAAAGAGTTTCCTTTCTTCCTCTCCACTTTCTTCCAGGACGGACGTGTGTTCATCTGGACGTGTGACGACCCTGCAGGCAACACCTGGTCGGCCAAACTGCTCCACAAGTTCAACGACGTCGTTTGGCACGTCAGCTGGTCCATCACCGGGAACATACTGGCTGTTTCTGGAGGAGACAACAAGGTAAAGTTTAGATACTGTATATATATCTAAAGTTAAATTAGTGTTTTTTTCTCACGTTGATTATGGGAGTTGACTGGTTAGAGACGAAAAAGAGGAAGTCACTTTCATTTTTGAGATAAAGCATCTTATTCTCACAGTAAGCAGAGGTCTATGTCAGTGCTTCCTGCAAAAGAGGGAAATAATAACAGATAAGAGGAAATGTATTACAGCAGAAACAAGTCAAATATTATGTAACCAAAATTATAAAGTAGTGGACGATGAGAACAAGCAGATCTAACTAATCTTTAATCGCCATGTAAGATAAACAGGCAGCATTGTCCTTAATCAGTCTTCCTTTTTAAAGCTGCTCAGATCATAAACTAACTAGAGCTAAAGTTAAATATGTGATCGTTAATGTCGTCTAACAGTAATTATAATCAAACACACTCAAGACAAATAATATAAAGGATACTTTTTGGTATTTCAAAGCACAAATTAGGTCTAACATTAAAGACTTCACATACAGTCCAACATAAAGTTCCCATTACATAATAAAATCTCTGGGAATGACGATTGGGAATATTCTGATATCCAAACAGCAGAGGTAGCTGTTCTGCCATCCTGTAGGGGGCAGTGTTCATATCCACAGCAGGTGACATACAGTATAGTCATTAAACTCAAATACACATGTATAAATAAAGTAAATAATCATATAGTCATTGTCTTTCATCTCCCTTAGAAACAGTGACAAACCAAAAGGGAAAAATCCTGAATATTTACTGAAGGTTTTATTTAGTTTCAAATCAATCAATCAATTAATGAATCAGACTTTATTAGTGTAGCACTTTTCATACAAAGTGCTTTACACAATAAAAGCACGAAAAACATTAAAACCCACAATGACTGTGTTATAATTAAGTAACATAAGCGAATAAAACTAGAAGTGTATGGTGAAGGTATTAAAAGATAAGAATAATAAGAGAATAAAATAAAACAATTAAGAGGAGATGTAATGAAGTAAAACCAAAACATGAAAAGTAGGTTATGAAGAGGAAAATAATCAAGAATAGAATAAAAAGGATAGACCAAATAGTAAAACAGGCTAAAAGAAAGAGAAATAAATAAAGTTAAATTAAAAGCCAGGTTAAAAATATCACTACTGCTGCCTTCAGGTCTTCAGGAAAGCTGCAGAAACAAGGATTATAGTAACAGCAAAGAAAGAGAACATGGCAGATGTTTCACTATAGATTGATTCTACTAAATCTCTCTGACTCTGTGTGTGATTCGTCTGCAGGTGACGCTGTGGAAGGAGTCGATGGACGGTCAGTGGGCGTGTATTAGCGACGTCAGCAAGGGCCAGGGAGCCGTCTCCACCATCACAGACACACAGCAGACCGAGCAGTGACACACATCAACACACACACATGAACACACACAACGACCCCAATCTTAATTAAGATGAATTAAGTGTTAAAAAAACAAGCCGGATGATTCAAACGTTGTCCAAACTGATCGAGCTCGGCTGTTTGATGATGACACAATGATATTTTGAGTTATATTCAGGAGTTCAGGAGTAGATATTCCTTAAATTTTATCACAAAGGGAACGATAAATTCTCTTAAAAAAACTGAGAATCACCACATAATGTTCGGCTTATTTTCCCTTTTTGATAAAATCTGGAAATAGAATCAGATGCACTCCAGTCCTGTTTATTATAATTTCTCTGCAGTTTAGTTTTTGTACATTAACACTCGTCCAAACACAAACTCTTCCCACCGGCCCACGATGCTCTTCTCCTCAAAAACATTCCTCCTCCATCAACGGAGAACCAGAAACCTGAACCGCCGCCATCGCCAGGATCGTCCCACCGGTCGACTGACTGACTCTCAGCTTGTCTTCTGTTTGTTTGGTTGACCTGAAATTACTCAACAAGCTTTTTGTTCTTTGGGACAGAAAAGTTCCTATAAAGTATGAAACACTTTTTTCTTTCTTTAATATGTAATTTGCATTTGTTGTTAAACCGTCTTCACTGCTCAGACTATAATTGTTTTCAGAGTGAAACATCAGCAAAAGAAATGACTTGACTTGTGTGAATTAATAATAAATACATGATTTTATTTAGGAAACTATTGAAGAGTCTGGCAGTGATTAAAAAAGAAAGAAAGTTAACAGTAACTTAATTGCAGTACATTGCAACCAAAGGGGGAATAAATCAATATGTTGCCATAACAACCATGAATGGAGTTTCTTTGACTTTTCTTCCAGCTGTAAAATCAGAACCATGGATGTGTTTTTCATATTTGATGTAATTAAATGACTATAAATATTGAAAAAGAAATGTCCTGTTTCTTCTTTTTTTTTCCTTCTCCTGCAGTCTTTATTTATATATGAAAATAATTAAAATGCAGAGGTGGCAAAAGTACTTATATTCTGTACTTTAGTAAAAGTAGAAGTACTGATTCAAGTTTCATACCTTCAGGGGGTCAGCCTCACCCCTCCACTGCGCGTTGGGGTTCAATCCCCTCTGGCTCTGCCAACACTAGCAGGTTTTCGGCTGTCCGACAGAAACTTCTGCATAGTTTATTTATTTATGGGTTTTTTTGGGGGGTTTTTTGGTCCCTCTGTCTGGGCCCCCCCTTGCCATTTGGACCCTAGGCATGTGCCTAGTTTGCCTTTGCGTTAGTCCGGCTCTGAATGTGATTAAAAACTTTGATAACCACTGAGTACATAGAACAAATCTGATTAACATATCTCATCAATTGCTTTTGTAATTAATTATATAAATTGTAAATAGACTCTGTGGACAACCTGTATTGTCTCAGAAATAATCGCGATAAACGATATTATTGTCGTCTAACAGTATAAATTATAATCAAACACACTCGAGACAAGAAATATAAATTATACTTTTTGGTATTTCAGTGCACAACATACATACAAACCTGGGTCTAACAGTAAAGATTTAACATACAATCCAACATAAAGTTCCCATTACATTATAAAATATCTGGGAATGATTGGGAATATTCTGATATTCAAACAGCAGAGGGAGCTGTTCTTCTGTCGTCCTGTAGGGGGCGATGTTCATATCCACAGCAGGTGACATACAGTATATATATTGAAGTCATTAAACTCAAATACACATGTATAAATAAAGTAAATAATCATATAGTCCTTGTCCTTCATTTCCCTTAGAAACAGTGAAAAACCAAATGGGGAAAATATTAAAATAGGTTGTTTTAACAGGCAGCAACCCCATGAATCATACTTTGTTTGTGTTGCACTTTTCATACAAAGCGATGTAACACAAAGTGCTTTATACAATAAAAGTACAACAATGACTGTTAATAATAATGACTGAATAGAAACAGGATCTGAAGAAACGCTAGTCATAATTCTCAGGTTTCTGTAATGAATAAACAAGATAAATAATAAAATAACAGGAACTAAAGTGAGTAAAACCATAAGTGTAAGATGGTGATCTTAAAAGATAAGAATAATAAGAGAATACAATAATATTTTAAAATATTATCGTGTCTTTTACAGGCGGGGAGCTCCGGTCCTCTGAAATGATGCCAACGCGGAAGTAACTTAAAACTGCATTCTATCAAAAGACCACCAGGGGGCGACTGTTTTGGTGTCAAAAGGACTTCCGTCTCTATACAAGTCAATGGAGAATTCACCAACTTCTCACTTGATTTCTAACCTCAGTAAACGTTTTCAAAATGTGTTTATGGTCTCAATCGCTAGTTTAAAGCCTTCTTCAACAGTCTATGGTCTTTTAAAGATGGAAAATTTGAGCCTTTGCAATTTGCTTACCAGTCAGATAAAAACCTGTGGATGCAAAACCTTTTACACTGTGAACAAGCACCGAGATCTCATGCAAGTCTTTTATTTGTTGATTTCTCTTCAGCTTTTAACAAGATGCAGCCTCATTTTAATCTCCCAGACCAGCTTCTCATGCTGATTATAAGCTATCAGCAGGTCTTCATGAACGGACAACTGACCAATACAGCTTCGTTATTATATATAATTTCTTTCATTCTTTCATTTCTTTCATTTTTTCTTTATTTCATTATAATTATTCTCTTCTATTTCTAATTTGACCTCATCTTCTATCAAATTGGCTTCAGAAATGAAAGGGTTACTGTCCTAAAAACATTAAAATAGAGTTTAGATTAGATAATACATAATAATATTAGATAATTACCGGGACAGAATGCCATGGCAGTGTATGTTTATGTAGGAAGTGACAGTGTCTGACTCAGGTTTTTGTTCATGTTTGTGAATAAAAGCTCTTTTTGCATCAAACTCCGACTCTCTCCTAAGCTTTCCTTTTGAGCAACTTTGAGATTTCCATTGGTTATTTGAGTTCAGTTTTATTTAAGTGTTGGTGAAGAATCCAGGCACATCATGTAGCCCTGAAGTTTAAATTAGCATAAACGAGGAAAAACTCAAAGTAAACCTCATAATTGTGCTAAAGTGCAGCATTTAAGTAAATGTAGTCAGTTACAGACAAACACAGAGCACACAGATTAGTGATTGGCTCCTTCACAGCTCCTTTACTTTATTGGATGATGCCAAGATAAAGGAAGTTGACGTGTTGAATTTTGAACTGATTGGATGAGAGAGCGAAGCGGGAATATTTTGTGGAAGGAGACGAAACGAGAGGCTTAATTTAGATGAGAGGAAGTGAAGACGGAAAGAGTGAATGAGACAGATATCTGATATTAAATGTTATCTGCTGCACCAGTCATCTGTTTTTCTTATTAATACAACCAAATAAGGCAAACCCAATAATGACCGTTGCAAGCATAAGAATACCAACATAAGAGCGTATTTTCTATCAGCAATAAAGTGCTACTGTACTGAAATGAATAGCATTGTTTTTCTCTCTCTCTCTCTCTCTCTCTCTCTCTCTCTCTCTCTCTCTCTCTCTCTCTCTCTCTCTCTCTCTCTCTCTCTCTCTCTCTCTCTTCTCTCTCTTTCTCCATGCTGATTCAGATGTAGGATAGACCTGTGCGTTACATTGGTCTATCAAATTGACCAAACTGCATCACACATTTGCCCAGAAATGAAGTAAAGGCCCCGTCCGCACCAATAACTATAACGATAACGATAATTATATGGTTTTAAAAATCATCATAACTCCAGTGGATGGTGGAGTCCAGACTACAACTATAATGACAGTGACATTGTTGAACGATATCATTGGATCACTTTCAGAGAAACACTGACAGCCAATCAAAATCTGTCCTATAAACCATGAAGCACAACACAATCTGCATCAAACCTGACATTTACAGTAAAACTTCAAAACCTGCAAGTATCATCTTAATTATGTAAAACTGACTGAAAACTTTAATTATTTATATTTATTCATTTTAATGCAGCTTTGCACAGATTCAGAGGTGATTTCTTTATAGAGGTTTGTCTCTCTTTATTATACAAAGATGCTGGAGCTTTGTTCTCTATTAAAAATGTGAATAATCTTTTTAGTGTTCAGATGTGAGCTCATACTGTGTGTCTCTGTTTCAACATGTGCTGCTCAGTTGGGAAATCACATCAACTAGTGTCTCAAGTTCTTCTGATCAACACACTGAATCAGCAGCCGCCTATGAACACTTCTGCTTTTTTATTTATTTCTCTGTACAAATTACAGCAGTAACAGCTCATCAATATTTCTTTTTATTAGCTGCATCCTCAGTTTAAAATGCTACTTCAGTAAAAGTACGTAAGTATTATGAGCTTGATGTAGTTAAACTACACTCTAGAGACCATTGGGTAGAAATGGGCACTGAGATCCCGGATGCTCTATGGGAATAGAGTTTAGAACACATCCACAGCTTTGTTCTATGTCCCGAGGTTAAGACCTATTGGTTTAATATAATCAGTTTAATATCTGAAATACTTCACATACAGCTATAGACCGATCCATTCATTATTATTTTAGGAACATCAGATGATGTCCTATAGTCTTATAGTTGCAAAAAAGTTACTTCTCATGCACTGGAAGAAAAAAGAAGTACCCACCACAAAGATGTGGCTCAGTGACCTTACTAACACACTCCACTTAGAAAGAATAAGATATACTCTTATGGATAAACTTGCATACTTTATGCATAAAATGTGGTCTCCTCTCACTCATTATCTCACACCTCCTAGCAGAAATTGATATTTCCCCTTCGCATCAAGAAAATAGTGATCAGACGGAAGAGTAAGACTGGGTAGGGTGGGGGGGAGGGTCTCTCAGTTTTTTTCAGTTATTATGTTCTAAGACAATAAAACGAGACCATTGGGTAAAATATATCTCTTAATTTCTGCCCTCGACCTGCTCACAGTCTGGTTTATTATGAAGGAAACTGTTAATGTGTAAAGTTCTGATACACAAATGTGTTTTCAGTTTTTGGACTTTTTTTCTAATCTTTGATTTTTGCTGAAATATTGGATCATTTGAACATTTATTGAAATGAAACCATGTGAGAAGTTTAGAGGGAAAATTAATATTTGGAAGAGCTGTTAACAACTCATAGACATCTGAAATGTGAGCCGACTACACACTGCTTTTTGGTTTCATCTTTAACAATGTGTTGTATAAAGTTATCATTTGTTTTTACTGTAAAATCTTAAACTGAGATTTATCTATGAGATAAATGTAGTGGAGTAAAAAGTACAATATTCACGTATCTGCTCACCAACGTCAGCTTTTAGACAGTTTTTTCTTTCTTTTTTAAAATGTGCCATTCTTCACTTGACTGTGTGTTTTCGCGCCAACTGTCTTCCTGGATCTGTGATTTTAGACCAACGGTCTCTGCAGAAACTCTCAGTCTCAGTTTGTCTGCTGACACTTGGTCACCTGCTGCTCTCTGCATCTCAACTACATCGGTGAGTTGTTTTTATTTATTTTGTCTTTTACTATTAGTTTCTTATTTTTTTCAAGTGCTAAATACATAAAATGAAATAAAGCAATTTAAGTGTTAATTTAGCAGCTGAGTTATTTCTCGCTGTGTGGTGCAAGGTCCGATTAAGCAGGAAACCAGCTGCATTTTTGTAAAGCTGCCAAACTGACATTAAATCATTGTTTCAAGTTCAAGTTCAAGTTTCATATTTATAAATAAATATCTTTCAGACATTTTTTGGGCTGTTTTTGAACCAGTCCTTCATTTCTCTAGATGTCATCTTTAAGTTTAAGCTTTACAAGGAAAAAAGAAAACAGAGAATCTACTCATGAAAGTAAATCATTAGAATTTAAATCAGTTCATACACACATACACATTTATTTAATAAAGTAAAAGAAGTACCCACCACAAAGATGTGGCTCAGTGACCTTACTAACACACTCCACTTAGAAAGAATAAGATATACTCTTATGGATAAACTTGCATACTTTGAAAAAATGTGGTCTCCTCTCACTCATTATCTCACACCTCTAGCAGAAATTGATATTTCCCCTTCACATCAACAAAATAGTGATCAGACGGAAGAGTAAGACTGGGTAGGGTGGGGGGGAGGGTTATCTATGTATCTGTATTTTTTTTAAATTCTTGGCTATTTTTCTTTCTTTGTATTTTGCATTTCACTTTTCTATCAGTTTTTTTCAGTTATTATGTTCTAAGACAACAAAAAAGTGCACTTTGAACTGTACGCTATGCACACAGATGGGTGTATACTGTAAAGTTGTAACTGTATTTCGACGTGCTCTAATAAAAAACACTTGAAACGAGACCATTGGGTAAAATATATCTCTTAATTTCTGCCCTCGACCTGCTCACAGTCTGGTTTATTATGAAGGAAACTGTTAATGTGTAAAGTTCTGATACACAAATGTGTTTTCAGTTTTTGGACTTTTTCTCTAATCTTTGATTTTTACTGAAATATTGGATCATTTGAACATTTATTGAAATGAAACCATGTGAGAAGTTTAGAGGGAAAAATCACTATTTGGAAGAGCTGTTAACAACTCATAGACATCTGAAATGTGAGCCGACTACACACTGCTTTTTAGTTTCATCTTTAACAATGTGTTGTATAAAGTTATCATTTGTTTTTACTGTAAAATCTTAAACTGAGATTTATCTATGAGATAAATGTAGTGGAGTAAAAAGTACAATATTCACGTATCTGCTCACCAACGTCAGCTTTTAGGCAGTTTTTTCTTTCTTTTTTGAAATTTGCCATTCATCACTTGACTGTGTGTTTTCGCGCCAACTGTTGGCAGACTTCCTGGATCTGTGATTTTAGACCAACGGTCTCTGCAGAAACTCTCAGTCTCAGTTTGTCTGCTGATACTTGTTCACCTGCTGCTCTCTGCATCTCAACTACATCGGTGAGTTGTTTTTATTTATTTTGCCTTTTACTATTAGTTTCTTATTTTTTTCAAGTGCTAAATACATAAAATGAAATAAAGCGATTTAAGTGTTAATTTAGCAGCTGAGTCATTTCTCGCTGTGTGGTGCAAGGTCTGATATAGCAGGAAACCAGCTGCATTTTTGTAAAGCTGCCAAACTGACATTAAATCATTGTTTCAAGTTCAAGTTAAGTTTCATATTTATAAATAAATATCTTTCAGACATTTTTTTGGGCTGTTTTTGAACCAGTCCTTCATTTCTCTAGATGTCATCTTTAAGTTTAAGCTTTACAAGGAAAAAAGAAAACAGAGAATCTACTCATGAAAGTAAATCATTAGAATTTAAATCAGTTCATACACACATACACATTTATTTAATACCCTTATGCAGATAATTAACAATGAAGTATTCCAATAAAAACATTACAGAAATGAAAACAGGATACTGATTTATGCTGAATTCAGTTGTTCCAGAGTTGCGATGTCCTTTAGTCTTACTCATAAAATTTACTGCATACAAACTCAGTCTGTGAACAGTTCGAGGGCAGTAATTAAGAGATAGATTTTACTTCAGTGATTTTCTGTGTGTATATATGAAAAAAGCTTTGTCTAAAAATGTCTCTGAAGTTACAAACGTCTCTTTTATGACGATGATCGAGGAAATAAGTCCTGTTTTTTTAAGGGATTTCGTCATCGTGAATGGAATTTCCTCTCCACATTGTCTTCTTGATTCCTGAGGTCACAGCTTTTATTGTTAAAACTGGGTGGAAACCGTTACAGTTTTTTAAAATGTGAACCAATCCAAAGTCTTTAGGGCGGCCCTTCATATTGGAGCAGAAAGAGAAAGGGAGGAGGGGGCATCATTTTTGTGGGACTTTGGTGGTTGGAGATTTCTGATTAGTATGAATGATGTCACCTCTCTTTCATGTGCATTACATGAGGCTGCAATTAACAAACAATAAAATGACTTAACCCTAACACTAACCCTTCATACTTGTGTCTCACATTTTACTGCTCATATTTTTTTTTTTTTTCCACAGTTAAAATGAAGATAGCGGCTTTCAATGTCAAGAACCTGGGGTGGAAAAAGGTCAACAAACCAGGTGTGCGGAATATTCTCATCAAGGTAACTCACTGTGCTGTGAATTATTTTATTATTATTATTATTATTATTATTATTAATGTTATTATTATTATTATTATTATAAATGTTGTTATTATTATTATTATTATTATTATTATTATTATTATTATTAATGTTATTATTATTATTATTATTATAAATGTTATTATTATTATTATTATTAATGTTATTATTATTATTATTATTATTATTACTATTATTTGTATTATTATTATTATTATTATTATTATTATTGTTATTATTATCATCATCATCATCATCATCATCATTATTATTATTATTATTATTATTATTATTATTATTATTATTATTGTTGTTGTTGTTATTATTGTTGTTTTAGCACATTCATTTTCAAAGTGTGTTTATTTAAGTTTTGGTAGGACCCTCCCTCGGTTTCTATATGTAAATATATTGCTGTTAAAATGTTATTCCTTCAATATATTTTACTAAAAACAAAAACTGAAAATGTATAATATTCGTAAAGGTAGAATTAATAGTAGAGCTGCTGTATTGGATTGCGTTAGATTGCACAGGTGTTCCTAATAAAGTGCTCAGTGAGTGTATGTGGACATAAACATTTTAGGGGTATAATGCTGCGTTTAATGTACCATTTATGTCACACCTGAGCCCAACTAGCCAGGTCAGCCATTGTTAGCAATATCAGTTGATTAATAGTCATTTTTCAAGGGAAAAGTCTAAATTCTCTGATTCCAACTTCTTAACCCTCCTGTTGTCCTCGAGTCAAGGAAGGAAGGGAGGAAGAAGGAAGGAAGGGAGGGAGGGAGGGAAAGAAGGAAGGGAGGAAGGAAAGGAAGGAAGGACGGAGGAAAGAAGGAAGGAAGGAAGGACAGAAGGAAGGAAGAAAGGGGGATGGAGGAAGGAAAGAAGGAAGGAACGGAGGAAGAAAGAAGGAAGGGAGGGAGATGGAAGGAAAGGAAAGGACGGACGGAGGAAATAAGGAAGGAAGGTAGGAGGGAGGGAGGAAAGAAGGAAGGACAGAAGGAAGGAAGAAAGGGGGATGGAGGAAGGAAAGAAGGAAGGGAGGAAAGAGAGAGGAAGGAAAGAAAGAGAGAAGGAGGGAAGTAAGGAAGGAAGGAACAGTCAAAACAAATCTTTTCATTATATTACTGAAGTACTGTCATGTGTTGGCTGTGTTTCTTGCAGATTATATCTCGGTACAGTGTGGTGGTGATGCTGGAGGTGATGGATTCTAGCGGCAAAGCTATGGACAAATTACTCACAGAACTCAACAACACCAGGTGAGCTCACTGTACACAAAGACCTCCACACTGAAATAAAACAACCACAGTTACTTTGCTGGTGGTTAAAATGGTGTAAATTTGTTTTTGTTTCTGACAGAGGGAACAAACAGCATCCGTATGCCATGAAGAAGAGTGAACTGCTGGGTCGAAGCACCTATAAGGAACAGTTTGTCTTCTTCTACAAGTGGGAGAAAGTTTCTTCATTTTCCAGTGAAATAATTCACGATATTTGTCATTCTCAATATCTCATCATCTGTATCTGTGTGTGTGTGTGTGTCAGGGAAGAAGAGGTGGAGCTGGTGGACTCCTTTCAGTATGTAGAAAGACATGTGGACATTATTGCCAGAGAGCCTTTCATCCTGTGGTTCAGGTGTCCAAATACAGGTACTTGTGTGTGCATGTGTGTGTGTGTGTGTGTGTGTGTGTGTGTGTGTGTGTGTGTGTGTGTGTGTGTGTGTGTGTGTGTGTGTGTGTGTGTGTGTGTGTGTGTGTGTGTGTACTAGGTATTCGTAATGTTGTTAAATCTATTCACACAGTTATGTTATGGGGACTCGCCTGTCTTATGGGGACAAAAAACAAGTCCCCTTAAGGTAAATAATTTATTTTAGGGTGAAGACTTGATTTAAAGTTAATATAAGTTTAGGGTTATGTTAAGTTTAGGATAAGGGTTAAGATTAGGCATGTAGTGGTTATGGTTACGGTTAGGATAAGTGTCCAGTAAATGAATGTAAGTCAATGTAATGTCCCCTGAAGTGCGTGCGTACATCCACAACATCTTACCGGGTGTGTTTGTGCTTCCAGTTGTGAAGGACCTGGTACTGATCCCAGTCCACACCAAACCAGAGGACACAGAGAAAGAGCTGAACGCTCTGGATGATGTGGTCAAAGCTGTGAAGAGGAAATGGGGAATTGATGTGTGTTATGATGTGAATCAAATAGATATAATATACAGTATCAAAAATGACTAAAAGTCTATTTTAATTTGATAAAACAATTTATGAGACGGTTGCTTCGCTAACTACAAATCTACTTGCCCTTACTGATGATTCACGCTCAGATCCCTTAAAGCATTTCACAGAAGCAGTGTCGCTAAGTGTAAAATTAACAAACACTTTACAGCATTATGGAATATAAAATAACAGATTTGCAAATTACTATAATGTGATTCAACATATATTTTTCTTTCAAGTTCGTTTTTGCCTTATTTGCCTTTATTTGAGCGTCAGGAAACATGAGGCGAGAGAAGAAGGATATGACATGAGACGATTGTTCCCTGATGAATCAAACATTAACCATTAAACCACTGGGGTGCCGAAACTATTTTAAAACAGCAAAGATACTGCAGCAGCTCAGTGGGAAGACATTGCTGCTGAGACTTTTGACTTGATGAATCAGTACCGATCCGTACCTCTAAGTGAATCATATGTTTTGGGTTTTCAGCTATGCTAGCAGCATGACTCTGGGGATGGCAAAGTCAATCTATTGGTGACTCTATGTTTCATGTCATCCATTAGATAGACATTCATAGTCCAAAGATGATCCCTTGACTTTTCCTCTTATGCCACCATGAGGTTCACATTTGTAGTTTTTTTTCTTTTTTTATGAAACGTCTCAACAGCTATTGGATGAATTGCAGATTAATAAATACATTAATTTACCCTCCAGAGTAAATATAATAACTTTGGTGATCCTCTGACTTTATTTCATAGGTAAACATTTCTGTAACTGTCTTACTTCCATTACAATCACTGGAAGCTTACTGAAGCTATGCGTAAACAGGGAAGGAGCTCCTAAATGAAACAGTACAAGAGTTGTTCAGTCATTCTTCAACACCAGTTATAACACTAGCTACATATTTTATATTGCCTCCAGTTTTTCTGTACAGTTGGTTGTTATACTTAGTGGGTTGTTACTGATTATGTAAACTGTCATAAACATGACTGTGATGATAAATGTTGATATTTTTCTGCAGAACATTATGATATTGGGAGACTTCAATGCAGATGGACCTTACCTCCGCAAGAGAGGGAGGCAAAATATTCGCATCCACCGACCTCCCTACCACTGGTTGATAGATGAGGATGCGGACACAACAAGTAGTGACTCGAACGACCATACCTACGACAGGTATGTCTCTACATCTTGTTTTGTGGTTTTATGTTAACTGAAGAAATACAGTTTATTTAGCTTAAAGTTATACGTTTTACTTCAATAGAGATGAACTAAATATCTTTTATATGTTTATGGAACTGAAAACTTACATTGAAAAAAAGTCATACGTAAACATATACAGTGCTTAACTCTTTAACTCAATCTCTCCCTCTATTACCATCATCAGGTCAAAATTTTTAATTTCTTAAAGTATTTTCAAATGTCTGCAGAACTAACAGGTGTGTTTTGTGTTTGGTGGTAGCAAATGTTAGCAAGGTAACACACTAAAACTAAGATGGGGAACATTATACCTGCTAAACATTAGCATGGCTGCAGACTCTCTGCACTGTTTGAGTTGGACTCTGGTTGTTTTTTCTCCTTGGTGTGATTCGTTTGTGCAGATCTAAACACAGCAATCATTCTTGGACCAAACCCACACAAACACCCCTCAGAAAAAGTGGTCTCAGTCCAGTCTCAAACTAACCTTGGCACGATTTTCAAACTACTGTATATTAATTGGAAACATCTTTCATACCTCCACCATGTTTTTTTTCTATTAGTCAGGACTAGGACATTTTTACAAATATCTGTCAAAAAGAATTGTGTTTTATGATGTGACAGCACTGTGGTTATGGTTAGGGGAAAATATCATGTCTTTGGTTAAAATGGTAAAGTTACTAATGTTTCTTCCTTAAAGATAGGCTACCTTCGTCATCATGACAACATAAACACCACAACAAAAATATGTCTTGACTTGTGTTTAGAAACATGACACGAACAGCGGTGCCCTGCAGCAAAGTCCAGTTTCTGCCATCTATCTATCCAGCCATCAACCAAATCCACCTCCTCTGAACATTTTGTACCTTATATAGACATCATAGATGGCGTCAGAACTGACATGGCCAAATAAACCCCTGATTGACCCCTGGGAATGTTGGGTCTCTTTAAAATTAAAACCTGAAGAGTACAGTTTAGAACCTGCTCTATGTGTAAAGTGCCTTGAGATGACTTTGTTGTGATTTGGCGCTATACAAATAAAGATTGATTGATTGATTGATGGAGTCTGCTCTTTCTGCCAACAGGATCGTGGTGTATGGAGATGAAATGTATGAGGCCATTGTGTCCGACTCAGCTAAGCCTTTTAACTTCCAGGAAAAATACCGCCTGTCTAAAGTCACTGTAAGACTATCTGTTATTTTACATGGAAATGTTGGACTGGGATCAGCTGCAAAACTTTCATACAATAAAGATTTATGAATTGTTTTCTTCCAGACTCGAGCCATCAGTGACCACTACCCGGTGGAGGTAGAGCTTGAGGAAAAGGAAGAATAGGAAGATGAAGAAGATGAGGAAGACGAAGAAGATGAGGAAGACGAAGAAGATGAGGAAGATAAAGAAGACGAAGACGATGAAGAAGAAGAGGAAGACGAGGAGGACGAAGACTGGGAATAAGTATAGGTAGTAATGATAAATGTTTTGTTTTACCAGTAATTTATAGATTATGTCCTCAAATGTCTTGTTTTGTGCACAACCCAAAGATATTCAGTTTACTGTCATGGAGGACTAAAGAAACCATAAAATATTCACAAATATTTAAAAAAGGTTTTAATTTAATAGCTGGCAACTAACCAATTAATAAACTAGTTGTTGCAGCGTGAATGTAAAGTCTTAATTTGTACTAAAGCTGTCACCTAAATGTAGTGAAGTAAAAGTACTGAATGGCATGAAATGTAAAGTATTGCATATTTTATTTATTCGTCTGCTTGCTTAGTTACATTCCCGACCGCCTTTGAATATAACCCAGGCAGTAATTACATTTCCTGTCACCATGTAATTAGAAATCATTGGTGTAATATAAACACAGATTCTAGTAAACAGGTTTGTTAAGCAGGTATCTTTCATCCTCAGTTTTCTTGGGTCACATTTGTTGGGATATAAGGATTTCAGAAACTTTTAAGTCATACCAAATGGGGCTCTAATGAAAGATGCTGATACATGAAATACATTTATGCTGATAATTTTTGTGTCTTGCAGTAAAATAACAACTAACAGGACCACAGAAGATAAAGGATGTCCTGAGATCTAACATCGAGCAATATAACACATTAATAGACATATTACGGCTTAATTTTAATCATGCTTGTAACTTTGTAGTTTAGGCTTTGTGCTATCTGAAATAAAGTAATCATGAAACGATGATTTTGTGCTCTCCTTGTTTGTTTTTTCCTGACATGAAGCTCAAGTGATGAAACACAACTCATCCACTCAACATGGAAACATTTTTTTAATATCAGTTTATACTTTACTGGTTTGAATATTTGTATATCTTATCTTATAATGAACCTAACACATAAAAGAAGTCAAGCCAGCAGCGCAGAGAGAAAGTAAATAACAAGGGACACAGTGCAATATTTGGTTTCTGTAGAAACTAATTATAAAAGTAAGAAATGATCATGACATTAAACTAAAACTACATTACCAACAATACAACAGGTCCTCCAAATTAAACAACCATATATAAACATTTTATGCTTTATGTTGTGACAGCCTGGTTTGGTTTGTTTTAGACCAGAGACTGTATATAAAGATGGACATCATGACAGCTCCCTAAAAGTGAAGCCAAAACATATCGATCGCCCCCTGGTGGCTGGTTGTGGTATAAGTCATAAATATCACCCCCTTCATAAAAAAATCAATGTATAAAATGACAGAAACCATCTTTGGGGAATTTTTTTTTGACGTGTACCCTAATTTTTAGTTTGGCCCATGTCACATGAGCTATTCTTCAGACAACCACCAGTGGGTGTTCGTTTTGGAGAGACTTTTGAAGAGCAGTCATGAAATCTATTTTTATAGTCAAGGTATACAACAATCACAGTCCACCCTTATCTTAGGATATATTACAAAAACAAATTTAAAAGCAATACGTCCATACAAAAATGATGATTGATGAAAAATGTAGCTCAGTTTACTCACCTTTTGTTTTAGTATTACAAATAAAATATCTAATTTAAAAAAATATATACTGTATATTGGACATCAGTGTCAGGTTAAGCTGAAAAGAAAAGAAAAAAGGAGAGACAGAACAAGTGAAAGTCTTATTCCTAAGACCTTATTCTAACACGCTCACAGCTACAATTCTAATGTACAATGAGATTTATTTACCTTTATCCACATTATGCGTCTTGTCTATAGTGTTTATGAAAGTTTACATTGGGCGGAGTAATGCGCCATACAGTTGAAGTGAAGTATGATGTTTGTTGTCAGTGTTCTTGGGGTCTTTTACAGTTTTTGGATGAATATTAAATCACACAAATTCCTCTGATGAAGCTGTCCACGTGTTTTCACTCACGACTGCCAACTTACACCAGTGTTCACCACCTCAGGCTGCATCCAAAATCACTCCCTATTTACTAGAAAGTACAACAATATTCACCCTCAGCCATTTTATTGGAATATCCGAATTCTGATTGTGTACATTTATCCTCGATATATCGCCCTCAGTAAATCAACCACGGAACAAACAGGAGCTCATGGCAGGCACTCCGTTAATAATTACTAGCCGCATTTTATGGAGATGAAAATTACCATTGTGCAACCAATCCTCCAAAAATCTTGATGTTCTGCTCACTATTGCGTTAACTGTCGAGTGTTTGATATATAGGGAGTAGTGAATTATAATAGGCATGAATTGTATTGTTTTTGGTTTGGCTCACGTTTGCTTACATGGATGGGGCGGGACTTATGATCTATCCTGCAGCCAGCCACCAGGGGGCATTTGAATTGTTTTGGTTTCAATGGTCATACCCCTCTTCTCTCGCCCAATGTTTCCTGACTATCAAATGAAGGCAAAAAAGGTGTGGTATCTGTTCTGCCTGATGTCTTGTGACCTTTTGTTTGTATTGTCTTCATTTTGTGACATCTTGTGACATATGAACACATGTTTTTCTTAGGTTAAAGGTTAAAGGCCAGATATAGATAAAGGGACAGAGGCTGTTTTATCCTGATTGACAAATCATTTAGAAGGTGGAGTTTTTAGAGATAGGAAGCTGTATAGTCTTGTTAAAACTGGAGTAGTCAGAGAGACTCAGATTGGGACATGGGACTCTTTCAAGATTGGATATTTGACACTGTTCTCTTTTGTAAAAAAATCTTTTAAATATACAATCTTTAAGTCCTTCTTCTTCATCAACACATAAAGAGATAACCATGGTTATTGTAGATATATGCTATGAATTGGCCACTGCTAAAATATCAGATAAGGGGATTAATTACTTTATTGTTTGTTTCATATAAAGATGTGGTCCTATGTGTAACAATTTGAAAGCAGTAAGCTTGTTGTGTAATAAGAATGCATCCCAGTTGGAAGACAGTTGACCTTTGGTAAAGACATGATTATCACATTGCAGGGGTAAAGACAGAACAGTGCTTCTCTCAAATAATAATGATTAGGAAGTCATCATCATTATCTCAGGGGCTATTGTTCTGTACTCAGGGGCTATTGTTCTGTACTCAGGGATACAGGATGTCTTGTGATTCTGTAGTTTCAGAGACAGGAACTATCACACTATCCTGGACGTTGCTTAAGGAGGTCACAGGAAGGACACATGAGAAGATGGAGGAGGGAGTCCGATCACCTGCCCACCAGGAGACCACACCTCACATTGCATAACCATTCTGGATTGTATATAAGACTGGGTTAGGAAGAGATAGGAGTCAGACTTCGTGAACTGACGACAGACAATGTTAGTCAGGGATAGGAAATCTCGACCCAGAGCTCTGTATGTTTTATTCATTTACTGCTAAATAAAATAGCCTGTGAGACCGCTCATCTTCTCCTATCCTTTCATTTAACGAACACACAGACTGAGCTAACACATAGCGTATGATTTAGCAAGTAGAATTAGCTCAAGTCGTAACATTATATACTACAAAAGCCAAAACAGTAAACTTACAGTAAAAAATAGTTTTGGTTTCACTTTTGAGGGGCTGTCCTGTCATCTATATATATATGCAGTCAATGGTAGTTATTAGATTTGGAGGTATTTTATCAACTTTGAACAGAGCCAAGCTAGCTGTTAACCTGTGCTCCTAGTCTTCATGCTCAGCTAGGCTAAAAACTTCTTGACTACAGCTCATGACTTTATATGATCTCACCCTCAGAAAGAAAACTTATTAGTGTATTTTACAAAATGTTGGCTGGAGAATGTCTTCATGTTTTATGCAGGAGTATTTTTTATTTTTTTAATTATGTTATCCATCAAATCTTTTCTTTTAGCTGACAGGTGACAGAGCAGCTTGGTGTGTGTCTGTAATAAAGTCGCAATACTTACAGACAGTTAAAATTACAGAAGTGCTTACTGGCCCTGATAAAAGATAGCGTGTATTTGGCCTTCGACGCTTTGCATGCATCTGTGTACATGTCGTGTGTGTGTGTGTGACTATGTGAAGCAGCTCTGTGACCCGCATACGCTTCCTGTTTCTTTGAGGTTAGACATTTGTTGAAAGTAGCGCCTCACTGCTTGACTCTTTCATTGTGCTTATGTCAACCAGACCGGTGAGTCACTCTTTTTTAATTAGCTTTAATTTGACTACTTTTATTAACTGAAACTTCTCTTCAGTACTGAAACTACTTAACTGTTGTGTCTGTTTACTATTTTGATCTTATAACACCTGCTAAGAGGAAACATTAACTGTGTCACTATGTGAGTTAACGCTCCTGCAGAAAACTGAATACAAAAATGTCACATAAACACTTTCATGTTAAAGGTTGCAAAATGAAACAGAAATATTGCTGTTTGTGTGACAGAGGAGCAGCTTTATTGTGGATGATGTGAAGTCAAATGTTATTACCTAATGCTACTTTGAATTTCATAATGTTCGTGATAGAAGGAGGAACTGTGAGAAGAGATAAATGTGATATATGAAGCATTAAGGTTTTTGGTGTCATTCACACTTCAGCCTGCTGTATTATCATCAACATGATAGTGTGTGAAAAAGTAAAAATATTGTCAAGCAACATGTCCTAAAGCGCAAAATTACAGTTCTAAAGCGTTATAAAGGTTTAAAAAAGTAATTTGTTCGTCATAACACTATAAAAAATATGCTTTAAAATGTATAAAACATTTAAAAATCAACTGTGGTCTTGTCTAAAAAATGTTGAGTCAAAGTGGAAGTGAAAGAAAATACAGCGAAAAGTCACATCATTCATTTAACCTCATATAACCTTTTAATTCTTTCAAACAGGTTAAAATAATTAAATCAAATATAAAGACAGCAAACTTTCAGTAATCAACACAAATAGTATTTCTTAATGATACTTTTTTCTCTTCAAACTAATTATTAATTTGGTCACCTCAGTGCTCTATGATGTATCTGATATCGCAGGGCCATAAAACTGTAAAAGTGGATGAAGACAGCTGATCAAACAATCAACCACAGTGTTTCCGTCCTGCTCTAGTTTCCCACATTATATCAACCTCATTTTCTTCTTTTTCTGCTGCCGCTGCTCCCCCGTTTCTTCCTCTATCTGATTTGTTCATTACTTTTCTTTATTGAACATAATAACAAACTGAATTTGGAGATATAGCTGAAGATGCAACCTTTATCTGTAGGGGACTGCAACAGATATTTTTCACTATTTTCTGACATTTTATGGATAAAACTATTAACTGACGAATCAAGACAATAATCTGTAACCACTCTTCTAAAACATTTTTTTTCTCATCTTTCTTTCATAAAAGAGTCAAAATGAAGATTGCAGCCTTCAATGCCAAGAACCTGGGAATAAAAAAGGTCACAGACAAGACTGTCGTCAACTACCTCACCAAGGTAACTCCTTTATACTCATTTTATTTACAATTACAATACATATACATAACCCTGTTTAAATGACTCTCCTGGAGCTAAATGTTATGTGCAAATTTTCTAAATGTCCATCTAATTTGCTGCCTTTACAAACACTGTATATTCTTAAACATGTTGTTCCAGATCATGTCTCAATACAGTTTGGTGATGATACTGGAGGTGATGGATAAGAGCGGTGAAGCCATGAAGACGTTACTTCAAGAACTCAACAACACCAAGTGAGTTTTAAAGACACATTTGACTTTCATACTAACTAGAACTCATTTTCTATGTTCCACAGTATATATTTTTTTTAACAGGATCTGAATGTGAAAGGTATTCAGTTTGGTTGCAATCTGCAGCTTCACCACTAGATGTCACTAAATCCTACACACTGGTCCTTTAAGATGCCAAAATAATCAAACAATGAAATAAAGTTACATTTAATAAACATGGTTATTTGTATTTCCTTTTAATATATGTGTTTAAATTCTCATAATTAAATGCAAAATGTTGTTAAATGACAATTACCTTATTGACCCAAATATAAGACAACTGTGATTATAAGTTGAAGACCTATTGGGAAAGTTTCCCAAAGATACTACTGATCCAAGAAGAAGAGAGTCCTCATCCTGGAAGTCTTTTCTCTTATAAACATTAAACATTTCCATTAAAGCAGGACGTAAACCACATATTTGTGCATCATTACTTTCCTCTGTGGCAGAAAAAACATGTTACAAGAACCTAAATGCACTATTAACACATCGGAAGAAACTTCCTTTCTGATGATGGTTTGTTTACCTGGCCTCCAGAGCCGGAGGCCACTTCCTGAAGCTGACCAATCAGAACAGAGAGCGGGCTCATTAAGAGGAGGCAGAGGCTGAACTGAAGGGCAGCATAAAGGGCCGGTATAAGATAAATAAGGAGTGTTTTTTTTAAACTGTAAATAATGCAAAGATATCCCAGTATTAGCCCCAGAATTTAAATATAGAGCTGGAAATGTGCAGCATATATCCCCTTTATGACAACCCTCAATGCAACACTCTCTGTAGCAGCTGGTGTTACAGCTGTACTATTTAGTAGTCTTGTCCACGAATATGAGGCGAACCCCACTTTTCAAATGTAACCCCCCACCTCCCAAAGTTATCGTCTTATATTCGGGTTAATACAGTATTTAGTTAGTTATCTTTGTCTTTTACCTGAATGATTGGACAGAAAATGTATTCCTGGTGTCCTTTAATGTTGTTTCTGTTTCCCGCTACAGTGGCAAAAAGAAAAAGGGTCTTTACTCCATGACCACCAGCTCCCAGCTGGGACGAGACACCTACAAGGAGAAGTTTGTATGTTTCTACAGGTGAGACAGACAAAGTCCAGACAGTAGCTTACTTAGAAATTAAAACCCATTATTGTTATGTTAGTCATGATAACTGTTGTTTATCTAACATGTTTCTGTAAGTATGTATATATATTTCACAGTTTCTGGTACAAACACATCAATATCTTATTACATCTGTGTGTGTTTATATGTGTGTCTCAGAGAGGATGAGGCGACACTGACGGCCTCTTACCAGTATGAAGATAATCAAGCTGGAGATGAAGATGCCTTCGCCAGGGAGCCGTTTATCCTGCGCTTCAGCTGCCCAACTACAGGTACACGTGTGTTTCTATGTGTTTATTTAAACCTACTGTTGTCTTCCTGTCGACCGTGCAACTTTTGTCCTTGCAGGTCAACATTGGCCTGGTTTGGTTTAACTGTTTCTGTGTTTGACCTTTTTAGCCAACTTCATTCCAATTTAGGTTTTACACAAATTATGGTCTATAGGCCTCATTTGAATAAAACTATATCTCATTTTTGAGTTAACGCCTGTTGTCTACCCAGGTGAAAATTGACCGGAGGACAACATGAGGGTTATTTTGGTTGTTGGGGTGTATCTGTTTACTGTACCTGTGTATTGTTCCAGTTGTGAAAGACCTGGTGCTGATCCCAGTCCACACCAAACCAGACGACTCGCTGAAGGAGCTCGACGAGCTGCATGACGTGGTCGACGCCATCAGGAAGAAGTGGGGGACAGATGTACGTTTGAAAGTTTCTGTAGCCTTTTGTAGACACTGAAGAAATGCTTTTTCCAACTGGAGGAGGAATTATCAAATAAGGGAATTATCATGTACTCTGTGATTCCTGACAGTAATACACACACTACTACAAAAGTCCTGAAACTGTTATTAAAATATACTTTTACTTTGTTCATGGGATTTCATTTATAGAGCAATTTCATTTTTAGATCATTAATTAATCCCCAAACAGATAGACGTCGTTCTTCTGCTAATTACATTAGTGTTGTAATTCATTTTGCAGAATATTATGATTCTTGGGGACTTTAATGCAGACGGACGCTACCTCTCCAAGAAGAAGATGAAAAAGATCCGCATCCGCGCCGCTCCCTATCATTGGCTGATAGAAGATGATGTCGACACCACGAGCAGTAACTATAACGACCACACCTACGACAGGTAAAACACGTGTATTAGCACTATTATCTGAAGTAGATGTTTGTGTTGTTTAAGGACTTTCTTTTAAAGGTTGTGATGTATTTTCTGCCGACAGGATCGTGGTGTATGGACAGACCATGCTGGACGCCATCGTTCCCGGCTCAGCAAAGTCTTTCAACTACCAGGATGAGTTCAACCTGACTGATGAAGAAGTAAGACATGTTTCTACTAATGAGTACAACTTTAAACCTCTTGAGTCTTAGAAATAGAAATTATTGACAATTTAATACATTTTAAAGGAGAACTCTGGTGTCATTATTCAAATTAAGACTTAATTTGCTTTTTTAAGGCTCTCAGTATTAGTGACCACTATCCTGTGGAGGTGGAGCTGAAGACGGATCAGAAACAAAAAGTACCGACACAGAGGAAGGTCCCTGTGCCCCGAGCAATAAAGCCAGCACTCACCAAACCACCAACTCCGAAGAAAGGTATCTAATGTTTTACTGATATCAGTGACAGATACTATATACACTCACCGGCCACTTGATTAGGTACACCTGTGCAACCAAATGCAATCTTGAAAGATATTCCTAATATTTTTGCTTAAATATAATTATTAATGGGGTGGACAAAATGGGGTGGACAAAATATTAGAGAACACTTTTCAATATAATGCACTCTGATACACCACAATCACTCACTATTACCTCAATAATAAACAATTATCTCCTTCCTGACAATGTTAACAAGAACTGAAAATGTATAAACTTCATAAATCATCATAAACTGACTGAACTAACACAACTCACTGGGAGAGAAGCAAGATGACCACCGATTAATTGATATCATACACATGTTGTGGTGTTTTTTTCTGGGTATGAAGAGTAAGTGTCAGTTTTGTTTTATTTTTTGTTTCTAACAGCACCACAGAAGAAGAAGGGGAGGAAGACGGCCAAAAGGAAGCCCAAACAGTCAGGAAACCCACCGGCCAAGAGACAACGTCTTAACAAATGATAAACAGATGTTTAAGATCTTGCATCAATTAATAATGTTAAATTATTATTAATTTTAGCTAGAACTGCTTAAAAATTATTTGCTTCTCAAAGCTGACATTTCTGCCTCTCTCCGCCTGACCGTTGAACTACAACAAAGATGGCGTTAATGTTGTGGAAGGTGTATTTATTATCACTTTTAACCAGGTCAGTACTTCTTCTTTGTGTTTTGAGTTAATCTGAAAGAGGAAAGTTTGACTTTAAGATGTTTAAAACAAGCAGTCCAATATAAGCCTTCAGTGCACAAACACTGTGAATGGACCTGACCTTACTGAAGGTAACTGAGAAAAAAAAAAAGATTTAAGCTTGGATTTTTCAAATAAATATATACAGCAATAAATTAGTGCATTCACATACGGTTTCTTCAGGATAGAAAATCAAAAATCAAAAAGATCAAAAATACTTTGATTACTCTTTTGAATAAAACATGTATTTACTGTACTCTATCTAACATTCAGGAACATTTAATGGTTTATAACACATTATAATGTTGTTTTGAATCAGCATTTTTAGTGTGTATACAGTATCTGTCCTAAATCATGCAGCTTCCCCTATAAAAACATATTTTATAATTCATTAATTATAATATAATTACAACTGTATTTTACTATATTATCACCCATTATCTGTTTATACAGCAGCATCCAGGTTTGGGTTCCCACAGGAGGAATTATAGTTGTTGACAAATACATTTATATCTGCTTAAAACTACATTATAATGCATTATAAACCGTTATTAAGTGTTTATATACTGTTTCTAACTGTTAAATACCTGAAGTAAGCTGTTTCCCTATTTTCTTGAATTCAAAGTGTATTTTCATATGTTTTAAAACATGTCAGGCTAGGACCGGCGGAGAGTCTGTGTCTATTGATGAAAAGGGAGGTTCTGTTTGCTTATGGCTTTAGACACTGAGGCACCACTTATTAAGTCTAAAATTATCACCACTGAAGTACTATAATGCATTTTTGCTTAATTTCATCTTATTTTTTATTAATGTTATCAAGTGGGTTTTATTTTCCATCTGATGTTACATTGGTGTTGTTGTTTTTTTGTTTTGTTTTTTACATGCTTTTATGTTCTTTTTATGTCTTTTACATTTGAAACACTTAATGCATGTCATAATGCATTTCTTTTGTTGTAAGGCACTTTGAGCTGCATTTCTTGGATGGAAATTGTTATACAAATAAAGCAACAGGTATTATCTGCAAAAAGAAATCTCAAAATTGATCTTAAGTACACTATGTGAGTAAATGTAACTTCCCACCACTGCTCCACAGAATCCACAGTGTTTGGACAGGTCTCTAAAGAAGTTGCAAATATTTTATTGGGGGACGTTAAAGATTAGAAGTTACTTTTTTGGGTTGTAAAAGGTGACTTTTTTTGTCCAGTAGCACCTTGTAACTGACTTATTTCATCCACATTGTCCCTGAAAGTCTGACACACTGGATATTTGACACCACAGTGCCTCTCCTCCTCCTCTGACTCGCCCCCTGTGGAGGTTTAAAACCCACCTGACACACCTCACTGTGATCGGACACGCACCTGCTCACTTTGCTTCTCTGTCATTGACTCCCTGCTCAGCTCAGCCTGCTTTTCACAATCTGCTTTCAAACTGCTTTTTAATTTCTCTGTTGTTTCACTAATCTCTCCTTCTTCTACCCATATCTCACTCTTTCCACTACATTTTCTTCTATTTTCTACATTCCCTCCTTTCATCTCTGCACCCCTTCTTCTCTCTCCACCATGAGTCTGAGTCGTACCAAGCGAATCAGCTCCAGTAACTCTGTCCGGAGCAGCAGTGGGTCGAGGAGGCTGAGTGGTTTTGGTCCAGTTCAGGGGGGTTTCAGTGGCATCTCCCTGAGCAGCAGCTCTCTGTATGCGGGCACCAACGGGCATCACCACGGCCTCGGCGCCCCGCTGGCGTCCCTGTCTGTTAACAAGAGCCTGCTGGCCCCCCTCAACCTGGAGATCGACCCCAGCCTGTCCATGAACCGAGCCCACGAGAAGGAGCAGATCAAGAGTCTCAACAACCGCTTCGCAACCTTCATAGATAAGGTAAAGAGACCAGAGATGAAGCAGTTTGAGTTAAAAAATAAAATATCTGCTATTTTGATAATTTGATGAAAATGAATCAATTCATTTTTCATATTATCTTGTTACAGACTATAAAATGTGTGGATTTGTTGCTTTTCTCTGTTTTATGTCGTTGATTACCTTCAGGTGTTGGTCAGACAAAAGAGGCGATTTAAAGATGTCACCTTTGTATTTGGGAAACAGTCATTGTATAAAGTTGCATTCATTTATGAGGTTTATAACACCATGTTCCGAAAACACTGTAAAAACATTTGCACTACTAATCATCCAATACATGATCAGCCAAGCAACATACCTTCATTTTTGGTAAGTTTAACATGTTACAACATTGCTGTTACACTGTGTGTGGGTAATTTGGTAACTGACAACATTGTCCTTTCATTGCGGGAGCCATTACACCAAATTAGACATAGACATTAAACCAGGATTTCTTTAGTTTACATCTTGGTTTAGTAATTCTGTGATTTTGAATCCTCTATCAAAGACATCCAACATGATGCCAATTGAAACTGCAGTGATAGTGATTGATAGACGACACACTCTCTCAGGAACTGTTTAGACCCAGCTAAAAAACCGCACTAGCAAACATAGTCTGTGCATTATTGACTGGTTGTAAATAAAACATAATTTCCAATATTGATGTTACATTAGCAAAAGCAAACTTGGCTTATCTAAACTTAAGAACACAAGCTTATCTTAATGAACCTGCAAAATATCCCAATAATATCTCAATTGTTCACATATACTGACTCTATTAACTTTACATTGTATTCATATATTTAAAACACATTTTAAAGGTGTGGGGTAGATAGCAAAAATACTAGCTGTTAATAATGGTTGTGTTGAGGTTCCTGAAGAACACAGGCTGTACACATTTCCCACAGAAGGAGTGACTGACTCTGTGATAATGTCAGACATTGATACCCTACTCAGGGAACATCTCCGCTTTCTCACGGAGTAGGTAACACACTCTCACAATAGAGGCATTGTTGGCTTCTCACATCAGCAGAGATACTCTTGAGGCACAGAGTGATGGAGACCTGTTTGTCCAAATGTAGAAAATTAACCTCTTTTTAAGCTTTCTGGGTGCTGATTTAAATCAAATGCAACACAAAGAAGTCAAACACATACTGATAGTATCTGCAGTATATTTATGACATGATTCTTGTCATGCAAGATTACAGCACTTTGTTAGGGCAAATTGCAGAAGAGAATTGCACATGTTTCTTCTTTATATTTCACTTCCTTCCATTTATACTGCCTGGAGAAAACTAGTTAGCTAGAAATCATTCAGTTACAGTCAAAGTACCCCAAACAAATGGGGTTACTTTGTGATTTGGCACCCGAAGATTGGTCACAAAAGGACTGCTTGATCTGGATTTTATTTATCAAAAAGTGTTGAAATATCTTGCAGGGTTGTCAGTAAAGCAACAAAATAAAAAAGTACTTAATCCAAAAAACTGGTAGTTTTGCCGAAAAAATGTTCCCACCAAATCGACAAAATATTCAAAACCTGCCAGAGATGGTTGATGTGACTTTCCAGCTAATGGGTAACTCACAAAAGAGTCCTTGTTTGCTCTTGTTGAGGTCACAAGAGCTCTTAGTTGCAGGAAGAGCTCGTTAAAATCTAGGAGAGGTTTGCTTGTTCAGTAATATCTCTTTGGTGCAAGGATTGGCGAAATGCAAGAAAGGAACTTTTTTTTCATTCATACACACTCTCAGATTTTCCCATTTGGTCAATTTGTTTCATCTTTAGAAAGTGGGGAGTAAGGCCACCTCTCCTACTCTGCAGCCATGCATAACGACATGATAAAGCCAATAAAAGCCAGAGTCAAGTCAACTGATTAATAATCTGACCCTGCATTTAACAGTGTAATCCAACCCCACCTGACCCCACCTGACCCCAAAAGCACTGAAACATTAACGAGCTTGAGCCCTCATGCAGAGAAATCATTAGTCCAATGCAACAGGCAGGCAAAGTTTTATTTCTCGTAGGCTGTTTTAGGAGGTCAATGACCCAAGATCTCTGGGGATGTAATAGCATTTACTGATACTGGCTGTTGCAGAAGACACTCACACTTAGACCTGAACTGCTGATAAAAACAAGAGACTTAAAACCTTTAAAAAAGAGCCAAAAGGTCACTGAATGCATCTGGGATTTAAACAGCCATTTAAACCCTGAATCCTGGTTTTGGGCCACTGGATATTTAAGCTATCTGCCCCATTTCCGTCCCATTGAGTGGTGTTGTAACCTGATGAATCAGGTCAGACATGGTGTGGTTGTGTCTCCGAGGGAGATTATTCTGCTCCGAACTGAACACAGGCTTTGTGTTGGGAGGTATAATGGGAGGTGGATATACCCGGCCGCCGGCAGGAAACATGAGCTGTGCGGATCCGGACCTGGAGTCCAGTCAGGTGTTGATGTTGAGCTGCTTATCTGCTGGAATGATGCCATTTCTCCCCTTTGTTTTATTAAACGAATACAGCAGTGACTGACAAGACAAAAGGTCAAATGTACAATGTTGTCACGTCAGCACAACTTGCATCCTTTCACTCCCAACTTCTTCTTTGATTAACACTGCGTTCCATTTACCTCGAAAGTTGGAAGTCAGAGCTGGGAATGACGTCATATCCAAGTTTGAATCATTCCAGTTAAAGAAGTCAGAAAACCAGCTCTAGCTCTAGGTTAACTAGAACTAATACCAGTTACTAAAAACGCCTTTCGCCGTATATGGGCAACACATCCACAGATAGAATTTGGACATTGTTGTGTGTACGACTGATTTAATGAGACACAAATAAGACAGAACTGCTAATAAACAGGATATTACTACAAATTTCACATTGTTGATGCACGGGCCTACTATCTTAGATTTTGATGTCGAGGCTGGTGAGGTTCATTCGACCTTTCAAGTCAGAAATACGAGTTCAGGGGGCGTTCCAGTTGAAATTTTCGACTTCCGAGTACAAATGGAACTTTTGTCAAAGACAGAAAGTGGCAGATTTTGTTTTATGTTTTATTTGATGAGTAAATAATACAGGATCTTAGCATCAGAATCAGAGACAGCTTTATTACCAAGTAAGTTTGACATTTGCCTCAATGTTTTAACATGCCAGCCATAAGCAAAGTAGTGGGGAGGAAAGTCAAACATTTGGTAGGGCTCCGAGAGGCAGAGATTTTTTTTAGAAATTTGTTTACCAAACAAACATTAAACACAAATCAGATGTATAATGTTAAAACATCCAATAAGGCTGTCAGAGGATGAGTTAGAGAGTACGAAAACCCTCTAACTGTGGTGTCTTACTTATTCTTCCCTGCCTCCCTCACCCAGGTGCGTTTCTTGGAGCAGCAGAATAAGATGCTCGAGACAAAACTGGACCTGATGCAGGGTCAGGGAGTAGGTCGATCCAACGTGGAGCCCCTGTTTGAGGCCTACATGGCGGGTCTGAGGCGCCAGATGGACCTGGTCAACAACGACAAGACCAAACTGGACGGGGAACTGCGGAACATGCAGGGCCTGGTGGAGGACTACAAGCACAAGTAAATTATGACACCTTACATCTGTAATATCTGAATATATCTGAAGTATGTAATATTTGTGTTATGAAGCTCTGTCTCTGTCTCTGTCTCTGCTTCAGGTACGAGGAGGAGATTAACAAGAGAAACAACATGGAGAATGACTTTGTTATCCTAAAGAAGGTCAGAGACACATTCAGTCATATTAATTCATACATTACAGGTGTGGTGAGTAAGATTGACCACTTTATTGTCTTTTTCCATTGTCTCCTGTCTTTCTCATCCTCTCTTTGTCTTTGTACATGCCCATGAGCATTTTTTTTTAAAAACTCATAAATGCTTTGGCAAATTTCCCTGTCAGCGTCACATAGGAACAGGAGCTGGAGTCAGTTTTTCCACATAACATGCTCTGGAGATTTACCAAATCAGAAACTGATTGAAATCTGACTTATTGACTGTGGTACAGGTGTTGGTTCCCACCCTTTTATTTTCTCAAAACCCCAAATTTCAACATTAGTTAGTCATAGCATAAGTTAGTGTCTTAACTTTTATCTGAGCATGACACAGCAAGGCTACAACAGTAAGATTGAAAAAGTTCATTCACACTTGCAGGTTTTACACAAAATGTCTCTTTAATCTCTATTTCTGTCTCTTGTGTGTTCAGGATGTAGACTCAGCCTACCTGGTGAAGGCAGATCTGGAGGATAAAGTTGGATCTCTGACTGACGAAATCAACTTCCTGCGCAACGTCTACGAAGAGGTATTAAAACATCTTCGTGCGTTGAAACGTAGAGGTAGTAAAAATGGTTATGATTTTATCAGAACAGCCAACTTCCGGTATTTTTTTATTTACACAATTGCTTATTTTTACCCATGTTGGTATCCACCTATTTCCCTGTACAACCATTAAAGCTGGACTGACGTTCAGTTCATTGTTCTGATATGACACAGTGGAGTGTCAACTTCAAGCATCAGCTGCCTCAGGGATGTTTCTGTATCAGTCAACGGAAATGTTTTATTTGTTGTTGTTGTTATTACCTATTGTCAGGCTTTTTAGGCTTTAGTAATACAGATTAACCAAAAATACCCCTTTAATGTAATTCATATTGTCCCCTAAAGAGCTACTAAATGCACTGCAGGAACATGCCTGGACATGTAGCGTTTAAAAATAAGCAAACAGTGTTTATTTGGGTTAGAAACATTGTGATTGCATGACTCAGATATTGCTGACCATACACGTAACACTATTTTTTTTATTATTGTGGTGAACTAATTCATCTCTTGAATGAATGAATGAATGAATGAATGGCAAAATGTTTTCAATTCTTTAACATACAACTAAACTGAAATTGAAATTTTGCATCTTAGAGTCACTGAATCATCTTTAACAAATCTTTTTAATTATTCAAGACAGAAACACAAAACAACATCCAAACTGACTTTTTATAGCCATTAATTAGTCCTGTAAAGTCTGAAATTATAAATTATAATGGCCTCAAACACAGGATGATATATTGTGCCTTTTATTCCCTGAGCAGGAGCTGCGTGAGCTGCAGGCCAGCATCAAAGACACCTGTGTGGTGGTGCAGATGGACAACAGTCGCAGTCTGAACATGGAGCAGATCGTCGCTGAGGTCAAAGCTCAGTACGAGGAGATCGCAGCCCGCAGCCGAGATGATTCTGAGGCCTGGTACAAGAGCAAGGTATTGACTCAGAGAAGATGTTGAAGTTTTAATCCATAATCCTGCAGGTTGATTTGGTAACACCTGTACTGGTTACTGGTGGAGTTTGTAAAAGCACCTGGTGCATCTGATTCCAGTGCAGCCAAACAAACTAATACTGTTTCACACCTCATATCAGCCCCACCTCTCAACTCAAAGAGACAGTATTACAGCTGATGTTTGATGTTCTTCTCTCTGTAGTTCGACCAAATGTCAGTGCAGGCCAGCCAGTATGGAGATGAGCTCCGCGTAGTGAAGGCAGAAGTGGCTGAGGTCAACCGACTGATCAGCCGGCTGCAGAGCGAGATCGAAGCCGTCAAAGCGCAGGTATGGATACTCACAAAGTGTTAAAAGATGATTGTATCTCCCTTGTTTCTCTACATTACCAGGAGGACATTTATACTTATCTATATTATACATTACATTACAATACATTCTTGTTTTGCCGCTGCTTCTCAAACAGACTGACTTAATCAATAATTATAACTTTATTTATACATATATCACTCAAAACAAAGTCCCAAAGTGCTTTACATTTAAAAAAAAATGTATTTAAAGTGAACAAAAACATAAACATGATAAAATACAGAGACTTTTGTGATGCAGCATGGATGATTTCCTGTTTCTGTTCCCCCCTCAGCGCGGCAGTCTGGAGAACCAGCTGGCCGAGGCGGAGGAGCGTGGAGAGCTGGCTGTGAAAGAAGCCAAAGCCCGGACCAGAGACCTGGAGGACGCTCTGCAGAGGGCCAAACAGGACATGGCCCGACAGCTCCGAGAGTACCAGGTGAGAGACGAGGGGAGGAAGAAGCGTCGGTGGGAATAATATTCTCAATGTAAAGATGTCCAATGTTCAGTAACGTGGAATCAAATTGATCTAAAACTCCTTTCTGCTGTGTCCCTGTTCATCTGCAGGACCTGATGAACCTGAAACTGGCTCTTGACATTGAGATTGCCACCTACAGGAAGCTGCTGGAAGGAGAGGAAGACAGGTGAGAGGAAGGAAGAAGAAGAAGGTACGATGATGTCTAATGTGTCTCTCCACTAAAATATACCAACTAACCTCCTGTCTCTTGTCCTGCAGACTTGGACATCAGTCTATTCTCAACATCCAGGCTGTCTCCAACTACAGTAAGTAACAAACTCAGCTAGATCGCACCACTGAGGACAAATCTGAGCCAGGTGAACCACATCCTGGTTTCACACTGAGTTATATAAACATCATTCTTGCATTGGCAGCACATGAACTTAAATTGTAAACAGCAGATTTCTTTTCAACTGTACTTCATTTGATTGACACATGTACATGTTTGTATTGCAGTGTTTCATATTTCTTTGTAGCCTAATTTTTTCTTAGAAAGTTAAGCCTCTTGGGAGTCACAGTGGCCTTGTGGTCTAGAACACACATAGACTCAAATTTGGTCTTCAACCTCAATTGCATGTCATCTTAACCCTCATTTCCTGTCTGCTTTATCTCTACTTTCAACAACAAAGATGATTAAAAAAAGATGATCTAATACAAGCCTTTTTTAAATGTTTTGGTTTTGGACGCCGAGGTAAACAACTTTAATAGTAACCAGGGCAACTAAGTAAACATGGACATTTATTAATCATGTAATTAATTGATGCAGCACACAGCACATTTAGAAGAAAAAACCCATAACCAGCAGCACACAGAGCTCTGTATTTTACTGTATGTCCTGTTTCATGTTTGACTACGTTGGTTACTTTTGTTGAAATGAAGTTGAAAGTCTGTATTTATTATGTGGGGAATTAGTTTGAATATCTGATATATTGTCTGATAAACCAGCTCCATGAGTGGAGACACTGATGAACATTACTTTAAAATGTATATACAGTTCTGATAAGATTGTATACAGACTGCTAACACTTTAATAGAACATAGAAGTCATTTTTAGAAGATCTCCATTCAGATATTTGACCATGAATGAGTTAATTACAGCACTTCAGTAGCTGTTTGCATTTAAACTACATGTTCTGTTTTCAGTGATGTCAAATACTTGGCTGACACTAGACTAACTTCAACAATCAAAAACAAAATGAATCATCAACTATTTTAATAATTGGTCAGACTAATCTTTGTTATCCCCAAGGGGCAATTCGTTTCATAGCCAGCAGCCATTAAACACAATCAACAACACACAACAGCCTACACTCAAAAAAATTACACAAAAAAGACAAAGGGTTACATAATAGTGTTAAAAAAAAGCCAACGGTAAAAGGGACAATTTAGGTTTTCAGTCTGTTGGTCCTGCATCTATGTAGATTATCTCTGTGACCAGATGGAAGCAACTTGTACTCAATGAACAGGCGGTGACTACTGTCAGCCAGGAGCTTTCTTTGTGGCTCTGACTCTGTACAATAGGGAGAGTTTCCCAGGGTCCGTGCACATTCTTACAATGATTTTCTTGAAACTAGAATAGGCTGCAAGGCAACACAAACCAGCAGATAAAAGAAAAGGTTAAAACAGACTCAATAAAACAAGAATACAACATTTTCGTAAAAGAGGTGTCAATAGTTAACCTTAACCCAAATATTGTCTGTTCTCATCTTCTCAAAAGTCTGCTTTTCTTTGTCATTTGTCACTCAATTAATAATCTTTAGGTTTTGGATTGTTGGTCCGACAAAACAAGCAAACTAAAGACGTCACTGCAGGCTGTGAGACACTCTTTAACAGTTTATAGACTAAATTATGAATTGATTAAGTGATGTGTTGTCTTTTTCTATATCTGTCCATCTCACTCTCTTTTTCTTTCTTTTCTTCTGTGTCTGTTTTCCTGTTTGTCTTATCTTCCTCTTTCACTACATTTCCATCTTTTTCTAGGTACTAAAAGTACTAATGGTTATTACCACGGTAACAGCAGCTCACCTGCTCCAAAACTGCTGATAAAGACGACTGAGACCAGAGATAGCAGCAGATACAGCTCTCACTGAGAGGACACAAACACACACACACACACACACACACACACACACACACACACACACACACACACACACACACACACACACACACATACATCAACACACACACACACACACACACACACACACACACACACACACACGTTTCTGCAGTTTTGTTGTGATTTTTTAACAGGTGTCTCTAAATGTTTGAGGGTGCAGGTAATTACTAACATTTACTTATAATAATGGAACAATTAAATGATTTATGCATCTAAACAAGGAATATTAAAAGGAAATAGTTCTGGGAGTTGTTTATATCAAAAATTAAATACTGTAACTGTAATTCAGTAATCGACTACTGTATCATTTTCTATATTCATGTAATCTGTGGTGAGATTATAAGAATCAAAAAATATTGTAACCTTGAAAATCATTTTAGGTCCTATAGCTGAAATGTAGTTGTGATTTATAGTAACGAAGTTTGCATCTAAAACAGAATTTTATCTCTTTAATTAAGTAAGAATTAATTGGTTGTTGGTATTTTTTAGGGTTTTGATGCTATTATCAGATAAACTCTTTATCTACAGATGTAGTCAATCAGTTTAACTTTACTCCTTTTCTGCTGTTGCTTCCACAAACACAATAAAAACAATCAGACTCTGGATTTTTTTTTGTCATCTGTGCTTTTTAAAAGCTGTTTGATGATGAAATTCAAGGTAATACATTTACCACACTGTTTATAATTAACACGTAAGGCAAAATCATTATAGTTATTTTTGCATTTTTGTTATATAGATTAAATATGGGGATTATTTGGTTGTATCACCAATCATGCTATCCCTGTTTGTATATCTACCTTCTTCTATGTATATTGATAGATTTGCTTTGAACATTGACTAAAAACAATACACTCTGCTTTTTAATGAATAAATGCATGAGGATTGAATCCTATTATATAAAGTTATTTGATATACATATTTCCTGCAGGACCACTGGATTATATCAGGCTTTATTTATACTGTGTCCACCTCTCAGTAGTTCCACTTCCCACCTGTATTATTATAGCTGAGCACTGCCCTCTAGTGCTTACTTTATGTAGTGCACAGCATTAAAAACCACTACATTCAGACTTGTCCAATCAGGACTAAATTATTATTAGTAAGAATTGAAAACTCCAAGTATAGTAGTCTTTGATGAAGACCTGGTCTAGACCAGATCTAATGTGTTCTTGATGGTGAAATATCTGTGATATTGCCCTTTATTTTGTTTTCACGAATAGAATAGAATAAAGGTTTACAAATCTGAAAGTGGGTTTAAACAGTGGTAATGCTTTGGCTACGATGTCTAACACTAATTCATAAGTGTAAGTGGAGCAAAAATGTAGAATTAGCCACTAAATGTCATTATTTATGTTTCCCATAACCTTCCCGTTAACCCCCCAGAGAAGTTGACATGAGGCTACCATATCTTCTTTCATGATGGCTAATAAAAAAAACATAAGGGCCGTCAACACTAAAAGCAATAACTATAACAATAACTTTAAAGATAATGATGTGACCATCCACACTTATGAACTATAACGTCCTGTAACAGTTGTTCACTCCAGCTGTGTCTACAGTGAATAAAAAGTAGATATAGCCTATTGATGAGCTGTTACTGCTGTATGTTGTACAGAGAAATAAACAGAAAAGGGTTCACAGGCGGGTGCTGATTCAGTCTGTTGATCAGAAGTATTTCAGACACTAGTTGCTGTGATGTTTCAGTATTTACAGACCAAACTGAGCCGACTGATAGCAGCAGATGTTGAAGCAGCTTTTATTGAGCTGTGGCACTAACACACAAGTACGAGCACAGACCTGAAGCCTAAAGATTTACTAACTTTTCATTTTTGTCATATTATAATAGAGAACAAAGTTCTGGCGTCTTTGTATAATAAAGAGGGAAAAACCTATGTAAAGAAATCTGCCTGGTTTTATTTTTTATTTTTCTGTACAGGACTGCTCCAGTTTACAGTGTGTCAGTCTGTCCTGAGAGATGAGTAAAGCTGCATATAAAAAAATATAAATAAATAACATTTATCAGTAATCAGTCAGTTTCAATAATTAAAATGATATTTGGAGGTTTTTTTTGAAGTTTTACTGTAAATGTAATGCAGATTTTGTCATGCTGTATGGTTTATGGAAGGATTTTGATTGGCTGTAAGTGTTTCTATCATTCATCAAATCATTTTGAAACAGATCCCAACTATATATCTTTCAACACTGTTGATGTCGTTGTTGTAGTTGTGGTGTGGACTCCACCATCCACTGGAGTTAGAGCGATTTTTACATAGTTATAGTTTTTGGTGTGGACGGGCCTTTAAGACTTGAAATAAAGCCTTGCTGAGTATCTTACAGAAAGCGGATACGTTGTTTTTACTTTTCTGCGTTAGAAATTAACCGAGCCGTTTGAACAGTGTGTCCTAACGGTCGTGGATGTAACGGTTGCCTCGTAACAGTTGCTTGGTAACAGTTGGCTGGAAGCACGAACCACGAGGCCAAGAGAGAGAAGGGGGTTGGGCGAACAGCGCTCGAGACACGACGCTCACCTTGCCTCTGATTGGTCACCGGCCCTCAGTTTTCGCGCCAAACGCTTTGCATTGTGGGGACGGGGTTAGCGGAAGTGTGCGTGCAGGTCGTGGAAGAAGCAGCTGGGAGGAGGTGTTGTTGTTGTTGTGGTGGTGTTTTAACTTTGCGGAGCGTCAAAAACTAAAACAACTTAACTGTACGAATGCGGGGAGAAGAGTCGTCTGATTCCGAGTCGGGGAGGATGGAGGAGAGCTCGGTCCGGAGGAGTTTGGAGACGTTGTGTCAGGAGTTGAACATGGACGAGCAGACGGCCACTGAAGCCATGGACAACTTCACTGCCATCTGGGACACATACACACTGGAGGTAAATAATATACACATACACACTGGAGGTAAATAATATACACATACACACTGGAGGTAAATAATATACACATACACACTGGAGGTAAATAATATACACATACACACTGGAGGTAAATAATATACACATACACACTGGAGGTAAATAATATACACATACACACTGGAGGTAAATAATATACATATACACACTGGAGGTAAATACTATATACATACACACTGGAGGTAAATAATATACACATACACACTGGAGGTAAATACTATATACCTACACACTGGAGGTAAATAATATACATATACACACTGGAGGTAAATACTATATACCTACACACTGGAGGTAAATAATATACATATACACACTGGAGGTAAATAATATACACATACACACTGGAGGTAAATAATATATACATACACACTGGAGGTAAATAATATACACATTCACACTGGAGGTAAATACTATATACCTACACACTGGAGGTAAATAATATACACATACACACTGGAGGTAAATAATATACACATACACATTGGAGGTAAATAATATACACATACACACTGGAGGTAAATAATATACACATACACACTGGAGGTAAATAATGTATTTAACAGCTGTTCACTAACTCAGTCTGATAGTAAACTTTTATAACTCTAACATTTACTGAAGTATCTGTAACATTCATCAGTCAGTGAGGGACACAAACAGCGAGTTAAATGGCTGTTATCTGCATTTTATCTTTTTATATTAGATAAATTACTTTAAAACATTTAGTTATAATCACTTTATTAAGTACAACACAGCCAATCACACGTTTAAAGAGCCCTAACGTTTGACTAAAAGCCCCCAAATCCCTAAATATTCACTTTATAAGGACGTTAAACATGCAAAAGCAAGAATAATATCAATTATCAGTAATTGGCTGAGTGATTCTTGATTAGTTGATAGTAAACTTACAACTGTAACATCAACAGAAGTATTTGTAACTTTAGTTTGTCTGTAAACTGCAGCAGTGAGAGACACAAACAGCGAGTTAAAAGGCTGTTATCTGTATGTTATCAGTTAATAACAGATAAGTTAATTTAAAACATTTACTTATCATTACTTTATAAAGTTTATCACTGCCAATCACACGTTTAAAGAGCCCTAACTTCGGACTAAAAGCCCCAAAATCCCAAAATATTCACTTTATAAGGACTTTAAACATGCAAAAGCAAGAATAATAGCAATAATCAGTAGATGGCTGATATTATTTATTTATACTTCATTTATTGATAGTAAACATTGAACAATAGCATTTACTGAAGTATCTGTAACTTTTATTTGTCTGTAAACTGCAGCAGTGAGGGACACAAACAGAAAGTTAAATGGCTGTTATCTGCATGTTGTTTACTGTAATCAGTCAATACCAGATAAGTTACTTTAAAACATTTAGTTACCATCATCACTTTATTAAGTGTAACACTGCCAATCACAGGTTTAAAGAGCAGTAAATGACAACTTGAGATTGTTAACTTCGGACTTAAAGCCCCATATACCAAAATATTCGACATTAAAGATGCTGAACCAAGAATCTCAACAATGATAAAGAACAACAATTAGAGTCGCAACAATCAGTAAATGGTCAGAAAGTCAATATTCAACTATTTGAAACATTTTTAAGAAAACAAAAACAAAAAAACAACAACCCATAAAACAATAAAATGGTGATTTCAGTTTCTTAAATATGAGGATGTGATGATTTTCTGGGTCATAAATGATTGTAAACTGAATGTTTTTTGGGGGGATTTGGTCTGTTGATGAGCAAACAAAGATAATTGAAGACATAGCTGTGGGTTGTGGGTAATTATAGAGGGTATTTTTTAATATATCAAATCAATTGATTGGGACATAAATCAGCAGACTACTTGATAATGAAGGTAATTACTAGTTACAGCCGTAGTAGTAATCATAATAAACTTTATTTATAGGTGATATGTGTAGGAAAATAATTAGGGTTGCTATTAACTATTATTTTATCAGTTGATTTAATGGTTCCTACTGATTCCTCATTATTGTGGCGACACTTTAAAATATTTTGTTTTGTCTGATCATCAGTTCGAAACCTAAAATATTAACTAAGAAAACCAGAAAATGTTGATGTTTTTAAAGACTGAAACCAAAGAATTAAAGACTTAAATCAAATGACATCAGACAATTAAAAGGGAAATCATGTCAAGCAGAATAAAATACACTGTAGTACAACAACATAACACAGAGAGAAACAGCAAATAATAGATCATAACGGTGGAAAAATAAAATAATAGCTGATAATATTAATTGATATAATATATTTTATTGATCCCACACAATAATATGGAAGTCTCACAGCAGCAGTGAAAGTACAAAATGCACTAAACTTGAATAAAACCTGTAATACTATAAACATTATGAGCATCCAGTACAAATGAAAATAAAAGGTACGACACACTAAACTTTACTCAGTTGCACGTCTAAGTTATATGAACTTCAGATTGTTTCCTTTTAGTTTAACAGACATATTGAGACACGACAGTTTCCTGCTATGATTCAGACCTCTGCCCAACCCTTGCTCAATGATTACATCATCATCACCATCGTCATCATCACCATCAAACACACGGGGATCAACTGTAACAGCCACAACATTATTTATAGCTGCTGGATGGTGGCGGGTCAGAGGGGGAAGTAACAGCAGCCGCCGCATGCTGCTTTAATGGCACTTTCAGTCAAATGTCATTTAATGTATTCTCACTGTTAACAGCTGCGTTGGTCCTGCGTCAATCTGGAAAGTGACATTTACTAGTTTGAAGTACGCAGAACTATTCATTAGTAGCTGAAACTGATGGTGTTTAGATGAGAAGTGGTACAAACCAGGTCAGATACAATACTAGTTGAATACATTATGTCCATTGTTTGGTAATGAAGAGGATTTAAAAGTGTCTTCAAGTGTAAGACTGCAATTATTGATTATTCTAATTAACCTGCAGATATTTTATGATTAACTGATTAATAGTTTTGTCTTTAAGATGTCAGAAAAAATGTGAAAAATGCCAATTATAAAGTATAAAACCCAAAAGATGATTCATTTATAATTATATCAAACAGAGAAATGAAGAAAAAAACTCACATTTGACAGACAGGGAACATTGTTCAGTGTTTTTGTCTGTTGATCGATTGATCTGCTCATATCAAGTGACTTCTATAAATCTCATTGTCAGTCTAATATTGTATATTAATTAATTTAGTATTGACTTTTTTTAAAAGTGTCAGACAAATACAGATTATAACGGATGTTTTGCAGTCAGATAAGTCTGGCTGTGATGTTTTTATTAAGATTTTCATTTATAATAATATTTAAAGTGTCAGTCAAATGCTGCAGAGTTATAGTTATAGTTACATTTACTTCAGCTCAATAAAATCTAATGTAAGACCAAAGAAAGTATGTCAGTCAATGATGTATAAGGATTTACAACAACTCAATTGTAGAATAATAAAAACAAGCATATCTAATGCAGTAGTTCAAACATTCAGAATGTTGTGTACCTGAAAATTCATATTACAATTTGAAATTAAGTGATTTTAGTGGGTTTTTCAAGATTAATTGGCACTGGCCTTAAAAACAGTCATGTGGTGCGACCATGATTCATCTTGAAATATCTTATATAAATAAAAGATCATCATTTACAAAAATACTTTGTTTCCAAACACTTTATATTACTGAAAACTTGTAAAAAAAAAAAAAAAGATGTGAAGCGTGTTAAGTAAATTAATGTATTTCAAGATGAATCATGGTCGCACCACATGACTTTTTTTAAGGCCAGTGCCAATTAATCTTGAAAAACCCACTAAAATCACTTTCAAATTGTAATATGAATTTTCAGGTACACAACATTCTGAATGTTTGAACTACTGCATTAGACATGTTTGTTTTTATTATTCTACAATTGAGTTGTTGTAAATCCTTATACGTCATTGACCCATAAATGGATGTCCAGAGAGCAAAACAAAACTCATCTATCAGAGTTAAATTTGTGCAGTTATTTAACTCGTAATGTTGTTTTTTCTTCTTAAATATATTCATGCTTTTGTGTATTTTGCTGCTTTTCTCGTTGCTATTGACGTCTATTACTTTGTGTTGTTGTGCCTAAAGTGAACCAGTGATCTGTGAGCTTTTATTAATGAAGAATAGTTATTATTAATGTATGTTTTGCTGTGGTTGTCTTTACCCTCACAGTTTAACCCTGTATAAATGGTCATATCCTGTATTGTATTGTGGTGTCTGTTATAAATGATGTATCGCTGTGTCTCTGCAGGGAGAGGTGGTCCACTGGCTCGCCTGTTCTCTGTACGCAGCCTGCAGGAAAGGATCCACTCCCACGGTCGGTAAAGGACTGATGGAGGGAAACTGTGTCTCTCTCACCAGGATCCTTCGCTCCTCCAAACTCAGGTCAGTCGCTGTCGGCTCTGCAGCGATCACAGTCTGAATTATAAAAAAAAACACAACAACCTGATAATAAATAAAGTCAAACACATGAAAACTTGTTGAGTTGATTAAATTCTGAGTGAATGTTAAACGTCTTCTACACTAAAATGAAACAAAAGCTTTAAAAGTACAACATGTTTACCAGCTGAAGCCGTATTAAAAGCGCAATATGAGAATGAAATAAAAAGGAAATATTGATTCAGGAAATGCACAGCAGTGTGTGGCACAGAGTCAACAGGAAGTTTAAAATGAGTAATACCAGAACTGCAACAGGCGGTTCATGAATCTACTGATGCTGATTATTTTCTGCATGAATCGTAACTGAAAATATGGCATTCGTGGTATTTTCATCTCAGATCCTGTTATAAAATCTACCGTATGTTTATTCAGTCTGATTTACAATCCAAAGAAAGCTTCAAGATATTCAGTTTGTTCAACAGCCCGACCGATACTGGATTTTTGTGGCTGATGTTGATGTTAGGGAATAAAAGAAATTCTGATTATCAGTATATCAGCTAACAACCTTTATAGATATATAGAATATTCATATAAAATGCAAAATCCAAACCCCTGTAATAAAGATATGTAATGCTGCTATAAACACAGTGCTCTGAGACATTAAACATCACTGTGAATTTAATAATAACACATACAACAAAAAACATGTATGTATTCAACTTGAATTGAGGAAAAAAAGGATTAAATATACATAAAATGCTGCATTTATAATGTAATAAATAATTGATTTGATGTACTGTTGTTGTGTTTTATGAGCCCTGTAAGGTGTCTTTGAGTGCTTTGAAAGGCGCCTTTAAATTAAATGCATTATTATTATTATTATTATAAATATCGGCACCTATCGGACAACATATATGCCGATAACAATATATGTGATAGGCTGATATTGGCCGATAATATCAGCTGACTGATATATCGGTCTGGCTCTAATTCATTCACACATATGAGAGAAAAACATCAGATAATCATGTTCATTCTTTCCTCTGTCCTTCCTTCCTTCCTTCCTTCCTCCCTTCCTCTTTTCCTTTCTCCCTCCCTCCCTCCTTCCTTATTTCCTCCCTCCCTCCTACCTTCCTTCCTTCTTTCTTTCCTCCATCCTTCCTTCCTCCCTTCCTTCTTTCCTCCCTCATTTCCTTCCTTCCTTCCTTCCCTCGATCCTTCCCTCCTCCCTCCTTTGCTTCCTTCATTCTTCCTCCCTTCCTTCCTTACTCCCTCATTTCCTTCCTTCCTCCTTTCCTTCCTTCTTCTTCCCTTCCATCCTTCCTTCCTCGCTCCCTTCCTTCCTTCTTCCTCCCTTCCTTCATTCACAAACTTCTGGCTTTGTCTCTTTATTGTGACATTAAAAGTTATTTTCAGTTAGCTTTTAAAGAGTCTTTTAATAACACGTCTGTCCTCCCCCCCCCCCCTCGTTCTCCCAGTTTGATCCAGTTCTTCTCTAAAATGAGGAAGTGGGCCGACATGTCCAACCTGTGTCAGGACTTCCGGCTGCGGATGGACCGGTTGGAGCGCAACTTCGAGGTTTCCACGGTGATATTTCGCAAGTTCGAGCCGATCTTCATGGACATGTTTCAGAACCCGGGAGGAGAGCCGCCGAGGCAGCCGCGCAGCAGGAAACACAGGTAGGATATACACACACACTCACTCACTCACGCGCTCACACGCACACGCACACACACACACACACACACACACACACACACACAGAGCCCAGTCTAACAGCGTGTGTCCTCTCTCTCTCTCTCTCTGCAGACGGCTGCCGTGTCACATCAGTGATGTGTTCAAGTTCTGCTGGACTCTGTTTGTCTACACAAAAGGTACCAAGACACAAACCCTCTGTGTGTATGTGTGTGTTATATGTTATATGACGTGTTTGTGTAATAAACCTTATGTGTGTGTGTGTGTGTGTGTGTTCAGGTAACTTCCGTATGATCGGTGATGACCTGGTGAACTCGTACCACCTGCTGCTCTGCTGTCTGGATCTGGTGTTTGGCAACGCTCTGCTGTGTGCAAACAGGAAGGACCTCATCAACCCGACATTCAGAGGTGTGTGTGTGTGTGTGTGTGTGTGTGTGTGTGTGTGTGTGTGTGTGTGTGTGTGTGTGTGTGTGTGTGTGTGTGTGTGTGTGTGTGTGTGTGTGTGTGTGTGTGTGTGTGTGTGTGTGTGTGTGTGTGTGTGTGTGTGTGTGTGTGTGTGTAGACGAGTGTGTCACACAGATTTCATCGTGTTTTTGAAGTCTGTTTAATGTACAAACTGAACAGATGTCAGCTGTGTTTATATCTAATAATGTGTGAGTGTGTCTGTCAGTGTAACTTCAGCTCCTTCTGTTATTTTCCTCCAGACTGAAAATATAACAATTCAATTAAAAAATACACAACATACTAAATATTTAATGTCCTTTTTTAGACAAAGAAAAGCAGCGAATTCTCACATTTAAGAGTTTGGATCCATCAAACATTGTTAAACCAACTTAAAAACTTTGTGTGTGTGTGTGTGTGTGTGTGTGTGTGTGTGTGTGTGTGTGTGTGTGTGTGTGTGTGTGTGTGTGTGTCATTATAATAATATCAAAGGGCTTTTTGAGGCTTCAGATTTGGTTTGTAGGGTGAAAGTTAGACTTTGGGTTAGGGGCTAATGAATGTCCTCACTAAGACAGCTAAACAACCGTGTGTGTTTTGTGTAGGTCTGCCTGCCGTCTACCGCACCGACGGTCACGTTTCACAGGACGAGCTTCCTCCGTGTGTGTTGGATAAGTTGTGCGAGCTGCACGACGGCCTGGTGGTCGAAGCGAAAGGCATCAAACAGCACTACTTCAAACCGTACATCCAGAAACTCTTCCAGAAACAGGTAAACACACATTCAGGCTCATTTCATTAGATTCCTCGTCACATTCACACACTCTCAGTTAGAAATACACACTCATATTTTAAGTATTTTAACGTACATAATCATCTTTGTCCTTCATCTTTTCTTCCATTCAGATCCTGAAAGGCAACGACGAGCTTTTGACAGAAATGCTGGATCCTCAGAACTTCATTGATAACAAGTAAGCCGATCAATGACATGAGTGTAAGCTGCTGCATCAATGTGTTTATAGGTTCTTCCTGAAGTGATAGAAAGTGTCTCGCATAAAGAGCTGCAGGATGAACTGAAAATTTAAATCCAGCTGCCCTGGGAAGAGTTGAAAAACTAACATTTTTGCCAAATTAAAATCTTAATTTATGTGGTTAAACAGTCTGAACTCAAAGCTATTATTATTTATTTTTATATCAGTCAGATTTGACCAAAAGAAAAGTTAGTGGAGCTGAAATTATGAATCAGTTGTTGGGTTGAAAGGAAACTGATTGATTATCTGGTTCTAGCTTCTTAAATGTGAGAATTTACAGCTTTTCTTTGTCGTATATTAGAGTTAATTAAATAGGTTTAAGTTTTTGAATGCTACTGCTGTCGGACAAAGAAGTGACATTTGAAGACATTCCCTTAGACTCATGAAAACTCAACTTTTAATTCCCTTATTAAAACATATTTTTTACCTGAGAGCCTTTCCTGATTTTTATGTGAGTTTTAATTTTCCTTAAATTGCTTTTATGTCAATCGTCAAATTTTTTTTGGGTCTCTTTTAAAACATAATTATTTAAGGATTTGTGTGTATTTTGTTGCATTGTGAAGCACCTTGTGATGTTTATTATTATTATTATTATTATTATTATTAATACAAGTCAAAGGTCACTCTCTCCCTTTAACTCTGTCTCCAACTCTATGATAAATTTAGCCGAATTAAAGTTCTGATCATGGTAAATAAGAGATATTGTTGTTAAACTGTATTATTATTTGTGTGTGTTTCCTGCAGTAAAGCCATAAACAGAGAGTATGAGGAGTACGTGTTGACGGTGGGAGATTTCGACGAGCGAGTGTTTCTCGGAGCCGACGCCGACGAGGAAATCGGGACTCCGAGGAAAATCGTTCAGGAACCTTCAGCCAGTCAGACGACGGCTCGCAACCAGCTGCAGCAGCATGTAGAGAAGGTACAAACACTGTTAAAATTTAGTTATTCATTTATTTATGTTCTTGTGAAAAAGCCCCAAACCAGCAACGTGTTAGTCCGTCTCTCATTATTTTCTAATTTCCCTTCCCTGTGGCTCTCAGCTCTGAGCTCATCTTTTCCTTTATTTCATTTTTTTAGAGTAGAGTATTGTGTTATAACCTTTAGCCAAGATTGTTATACTTTAAAATATGTAAATTATTATATTGTCACATATTCACAAGAGAGAACATTATATAAATCATCATGTGAAGAAAGTAAACACAGAAATAAACTCTCTCACTCCCCTCTCCTTCTCTGTCTCCCCCTCCTTCCTTCTCCCTCTCTCTCTCCCTCTCTCTCTCCCTCTCCCTCTCTCTCTCTCTTTCTCTCTCTCTTTCTCTCTTTCTCTCTCTCCCCTTCCCTCTCTCTCTCTCTCTCTCTCTCTCTCTCTCTCTCTCTCTCTCGCTTTCTCTCTCTCTCTCCCTCTCTCTCTCTTTCCCTCTCTCGCTTTCTCTCTCTCTCTCTCTCTCCCTCTCTCTCTCTCTCCCTCTCTCTCTTCCCCTCTCTTCCTCTCTCTCCCCCTCCTTCTCTCTCTCTCTTTCCCCCTCTCTCTCTCTTTCTCCCTCTCTCTCTCTCCCTCTCTCTCTCCCCCCCCCCCCCCCCTCTCTATATGTAGTCGGGCTCTCTCGCCCCCTCCACCCCTCTAACAGGACGAGTCTACCTGAAGGAGAAGGACCTGCTCGTCACGCCCGTTTCCTCGGCAACGCAGAGCGTCACCAGGCTGCAGAGCATGGTGGCCGGTTTAAGGACCGCACCCAGCGACCACATGATGCAGATTTTCAAGTCAGTTCAGTTTCTCTCTCTCTCTCTTCTTTCTTTTACATTCTGTGTTTTAAATGAAGCTTCTCTCCGCTAACCTGTGAGTCATGTGCTGTTGTTATTTAAGGTCCTGCTCCAGAGATCCAACCGAGTCCGTCCTGGCCCGAGTCAAGACGCTCGGACAAACCTGTCAAAGAACATTACACCAACGACTCCGAGGACACGTCTGGGTCTCATATAGGTGAGTCTGAACCAAAGATTTAAAATGTTCTGTAATTAAAGACAAAAAAGCAGCAGGTTCTCTCACACGAGAAGCTGGAGCTGTTTCACATTTAACATTTTCTTACTTAAAAGAATAAAATGATTATTAAAATGGTTCCCAGCTAATTCTCCATTAATGGACTGATGTTTGCAGCTCTGATAATATTCATCACTCCTTGTTTCTTTCTTCTTGTTGTTGCAGATTTTGCAGAGAACCGACTGAAGCTTGCTGAGATCCTTTACTACAAGATCCTGGAGTACGTCATGGTGCAGGAGACCAAACGGCTGCACGGCAAAGACATGAGCGTAAGATGCTGCATCAATGTGTGCTGCTCTCCCTGAAGTGATAGAAAGTGTCTCACATGCAAAAACTACAAATAAAACGACAGAGCTGCAGATCAGAGAGATGAAAATTTAAATCCAGCTGCTCTGGGAAGAGTTGAAAACAAACATTTTTGCCAAATTAAAATCTTAATTTATGTGGTTAAACAGTCTGAACTCAAAGCTATTATTATTTATTTTTATTTCAGTCAGATTTGACCAAAAGAAAAGTTAGTGGAGCTGAAATTATGAATCAGTTAGTGGGTTGAAAGGAAACTGACTAGTCGGACAAAAAAGTGACATTTGAAGACATTTCCTTAGACTCATGAAAACTGTGATGGGTGTTTTTTCTTTTCTTTGCATCAGTTTAGTATATTATTTCAAAATTCTATAAAATTGCCAAAAAACTTTTAAATTAGTACAGTAAGTCAAAAATGAAAGAATATTTTTGTAGGTTAACACTTGATCTTGTTTTGTCCTTTCCTTCATTTTGTCTCCAGATGTCTCAGTTTTTTGTTGGCTGCCACCTGAAGGCCTTTTTTCCTTTTTTATCTCTTAATAAATAAAAATATCTGTGTTGTTGTTTTTAGGTTTTATTAGAGCAGGATATCTTCCACTGCTCCCTGATGGCTTGCTGTCTGGAGGTGGTGCTGTTCTCCTACAGCTCCCAGAGAACGTTCCCCTGGATCATCAACGTCTTCAAGCTGCCCTCCTTCTACTTCTTTAAGGTGACACACACACACACACACACACACACACACACACACACACACACACACACACACACACACACATTTATATCTTTAAGCATCATCAGCCAACGAGGAGTCTGTTTCATGCAGAGACATTTCACTGATCAGATTTCCTTTGTTGCTCCAGAAATGTCTCTCTTATCGTGTGTGTCTATAACTTTATTTATTGTGTGTGTGTGTGTGTGTGTGCGTGTGCAGGTGATCGAGGTGTTTATCCGCTCAGAGGAGGGTTTGTCCAGAGACATGGTGAAGCACCTGAACTTGATCGAGGAGCAGGTTCTGGAGAGCAGAGCGTGGACCGCTGACTCGTCCCTGTGGAGCGCTCTGCAGGCCGCCGGGAACAAAGTGCCCACAGTGGAGGAGGTCAGACACACACACACACACACACACACACACACACACATAATAACACAATATGACCACATGTCTCTCTCTCTCCTCCTCATTAACTCCATCATCTTTTCGTCCACAGGTGAATTTTACCTCCAGTTTAGACACTGGTTCTGGTCCTGGTTCTAGTTCTGGTTCTTCTTTGGGAGTTCAGTCCCACCTTCCTCTGGTCGCCCTCTCACCCATCATCCACCCCAGAATCAGGGAGTTCAGGTCAGGACTGGGCAGCGCTCGTAAAGGTGAGAGTTCACACAGGTTTTTATTATAGATTTTTATTTTGTAATTTATTTTTTTATTTTTTTTTATTTTGTAAAAAAAATATATATATTTTAAAAAAATTTTAAAAATGTTGTTTTTTTAAATTTAAAATTTGTTTAAATTTTTTTTCTTCATTTTTAATTTTTAATTTAATTTTAATTTTAATTTTGTAATTTTTTTTATTTTGTAATTTTATTTGTATTTTGTAATTTTATTTTTTATTTGTAATTTTTTTTATTTTGTATTTTTTTTTTATTTTGTAATTTTTTTTTAATTTAATTTTTATTTTGTAATTTTATTTTTATTTTGTAATTTTTTTTTTATTTGTTTAAGGAAAGAAATTATTATATTATTACATGTGTTTTTTAAATATTGTGTAACATCTTCATCATCTTCATCATCTTCCCTCCAGACGTGCCTCCCTCTCCCCTCTCGGTACATGACAGGTACAGCTCGCCGGCGGCCGGCAGCGCCAAGCGACGTCTCTTTGGTGACGACCCTCCGACCATGACGTCGGGTTTGATCGCAGGTTTGAGTCCGATGTCGTCTCCCGCCAAGAGGCTGACGTTTGGATCCACCAGCACCCTGAAGATCGGAGGTCCGGGGACTCAGACCACCGTCCTGAGTTTCCCACTGCAAGGTACACACACGTTTAGGATTTATAATAGAAATCTACAATTAAATAAAGTAAAATAAATATGAGGAAAAATAGAAAATCAGAGAGTTTATTAAATGTTAGAGTGAAAAAAGATTAGTTTAAAATAGATTAGAAGTAAAATGAAACAAAATGAGATGAAGTTTAATAAAAGCGAGATTAAAACTATGTTAACCTTTGTGTCGTCCTCCCGGGTCAAATTGACCCCGTCTGTTTTGACTGTTCCTTCTTTCCTTCCTTACTTCCTTCCTTCCCTCCCTTCCTTCCTTCCTCCCTCCTTTCCTTCCTTCTTCCTTCCTCCCTCCTTTCCTTCCTTCTTCCTCCCTTCCTTCCTTCCTCCCTACCTCCTTTCCTTCCTTCTTCCTTCCTTCTTTCCTTCTTTCCCGCCTTCCTTCCTCCCTCCTTTCCTTCCTTCCTTCCTTCTTTCCTCCGTCCTCCCTTCCTTCCTTCCCTCCTTCCTTCCCGCCTTCCTTCCTCCCTCCTTTCCTTCCTTCCTTCTTCCTCTTTCCTTTCCTTCCTTCTTCCTCCCTTCCTTCCTTCCTCCCTACCTCCTTTCCTTCCTTCTTCCTCCTTTCCTTCCTTCCTTCTTTCCTCCTTCTTTCCTTTTTTCCTTCCTTCCCTCCTTCCTTCCCACCTACCTTCCTCCCTCCTTTCCTTCCTTCTTCCTCCCTTCCTTACTTCCTTCCTCCTTTCTTTCCTTCCTCCCTCCCTCCTTTCCTTCCTTTCTTGACTCGAGGACAACAGGAGGGTTAATGCTATAACTGCTCCTCTGTTCTCTTCTGCAGGTTTAGGTAACGAGCGCACCGTCACGCTGATCCCAGTTCAGCCGTGCGACTCTTCAGGAACCATCACGGCTCAGTTCCTGCTGACCGCCTCACCGAGCCGAGCTGCAGCCGTGACCTCCGACCCCCAGACAGGAAGCGGACGGCCGCGACGCACCGGGTCGCTCGCTCTGTTCTTCAGGAAGGTAAAAATGAAGAAAGAGATTATATGTGATTTCAGAGAGCTCCTTCTTCTTCTTCTTCTCCTTCTTCTTCTTTTCATCTTTCTCTTTTTCCTTTTTCCTCTTCTTCCTCTCCTCCTTCTGTTTCTCATTCTTCTTCTTCTTCTTCTTCTTCTTCTTCTTCTTCTTCTTCTTCTTCTTCTTCTTCTTCTTCTTCTTCTTCTTCTTCTTCTTCTTCTTCTTCTTCTTCTTCTTCTTCTTCTTCTTCTTCTTCTTCTCTTCCTCCTTCTACCACCTCTTCTTGTCCTTTTCTCCTTTCTTCTCATCCTCCTTCGTCTTCTTCTTTTCATCTTTCTCTATTTCCTTTTTCCTCTTCTTCCTCTCCTCCTTCTCCTCCTCTTTCTCATACTTCTTCTTTGTCATTCTTCTCCTCCTCCTCTCTCTTCTTTTTATTATTATTGTGACCCTATTTTGTCAGAAAATGATGAATTATCAGAATAATTGTTGATTTAATTTTTTCTCCTCCTCTCCTCCTCTCCTCTCGTCTCCTCTCCTCTTCCTCTTCCTCTTCCTCTTCCTCTTCCTCCTCTCCTCTCCTCTCCTTCTCCTCTCCTCTCCTCTCCTCTCTCCTCCTCCTCTTCCTCTCCTCTCTCCTCCTCATCTTCCTCTCCTTTCTCCTTCTCTCTCCTCTCCTCTCCTCTCCTCTCCTCTCCTCTCCTCTCCTCTCCTCTTCCTCTTCCTCTTCCTCTTCCTCTTCCTCCTTCTCCTCTCCTCTCTCTCCTCCTCTTCCTCTCCTCTCCTCTCCTCTCCTCTCCTCTCCTCTCATCTCCTCCTCTCCTCCTCTCCTCCTCCTCCCCCTCTCTCTAGGTGTATCACCTGGCCAGTGTGCGTCTGAGGGATCTGTGTGTGAAACTCGACGTTTCCTCGGAGCTTCGAGGGAAGATCTGGACGTGTTTCGAACACTCTCTGGTTCACGCCACCGATCTGATGAGAGACCGACACCTGGACCAGCTGCTGCTCTGCAGCGTCTACATCATCTCTAAGGTGAGAAGACTCCTCGAGCTCCGACTGCTTCATGTTTAATTTAGAAGAAGTGATTAATGTGGTTTAAAGCTGTAAGAAGAGGAAGTGTTTTAATTTCACAATGTTTAAAACAGCTGCTTTAAACTCTGCTGCTGGGATCAATAACAGACTGTAATTAATCTTTATCACTTCATCTACAACATCATTAGTTTTTAAAATTAACTTTACAAACTAAATGTTCGTTCTCTCTCCTTCTCGTAGATCACTAAAGAGACTCACACCTTCCAGGACATCATGAAGTGTTATCGCAGCCAACCACAAGCCAGCAGCCATGTGAGACACACACACACACACACACACACACACACACACACACACACACACACACACATATCAGACATTACATAGACTTAGATACATTTTTATAATATAACAATAATAATGTGTTCTGAGACAAAGACAATAAGTTAAACACAGACAAATAGCTACTCAAATATAAATGTCATTGCACAATGTTTTTGATTGTCTAACCGTGGCAGGAAGTTAGAGCTGTGACTAGAAAGAGGAAATACAACTAGAAACTCTAAATGTGTGTGTATATATATGTGTGTATTTGTGTGTGTGTTAGGTTTACCGCAGCGTCTTACTGCGTCGGACTCCCAGTGAGCAGGTGGCCGATGAGAACATGGAGGTGGATCCTGCATCAGGTGGCGAATGTAAGAATCACACATATATAGACACACACACACACACACACACACACACACACGCACACACACACACACACACACACACACACACAGTATAACAGCTGATATCATCCAAAGCAAATTTCACCACATCGGTCATGTAGTTATTAATAAATGATTAATGATTAATTGATTGAAATGATAAATGTTCCAGCAGTAATGAGAGTTTTTCCTCATTTCTGTCCCATTTTACTACTTTAACCTTTGTGTCGTCCCGTCTGTTTTGACTGTTCCTTCTGTCCTTATGTCCTCCCTCCTTCTCTCTTTCTTTCCTTCCTCTCTTTCCTCCCATCCTTCTTTCCTTCCTCCTTCCTCCATCCCTCCTTCTCTCTGTCTTTCCTCCCCCCTACCTTCCTCCCTTCCTTCTTTCCTCTGTCGTTCATTCCTTCCTTCCTCCCTTCCTTCTTTCCTTTCCTCCCTTCCTTCTTCCCTCCTTCCGTCCTTCTTCCTCCATTCCTTCCTCCTCTCCTTCCTTCTTCTTCCCTTCCATCCTTCCTTCCTTCCTTCCTCCCTTCCATCCTTCCTTCCTCCTTTCCCTCCGTCCTTCCTTTCTTTCTCCCTCCTTTCCTTCCTTCTTCCGTCCTTCCTTCCTTCCTTTCCTTCTTCCCTTCCTTCTTTCCATTCCTTCCTCCCTTCCTTCTTTCCTTTCCTCCCTTCCTTCCTCCTTTCCATCCTTCCTTCTTCCTCCCTTCCATCCTCCCTTCCTCCCTCCCTTCCATCCTCCCCTCCTCCCTCCCTTCCTTCTTTCCTTCCTCCCTTCCTTCCTTGACTCGAGGACAACAGGAGGGTTAAACCAATGTGACCAATTTATTAGATCAACTAATTGTCTGTTTTATAGTTTAGTTAATTCCAGTCATTAAACTCAAATACAAATGCATAAATAAAGTAAATAATCATATGTCCTTGTTTTCTTCATCTTCCTTAGAAACAGTGACAAACCAAAAGGGGAAAATAATTTTAAAAAATAACAAAATATGTATAAAATATCAGAAAAAGCATCTATATTCAGTTTATGATGTTATTAGATGGAGATAAATCTAACTTTGCAGCAGCTGAAACCTACAAAAGTTAATTATCTAAACTGTATTTAATCTTTGTTTCCTTCAGCCGCAGAGAAGACCAATCAGGTTACAGGAGCGGCCAACGCCGACCAATCAGGAGAGGAGGAACGCGGTGACCTCATCCAATTCTACAACAGCGTCTTCGTGCTGAAGATGAAAGGCTTCGCTCTTCGTTACGCCACCCACGATAACCGGGTAAACACACGACCGGAGCGCAGGAGTACAGCTCAGCACAGTGAAAGTAGTTCCTCATATTTAACGTGTGTGTGTGTGTGTGTGTGTGTGTGTGTTTCCTCCCCCCCTGCAGGCGGACGCTCCTCCTCTCTCTCCGTTCCCGTCGGTTCGGGCTCAGCCTCTCTCTCCTCGTCGCATCTCTCAGAGACACTCGCTGTACGTTTCCCCCCCACAAGAACTCCGCAGGCTGCCTCACGCCCAACTCCTACACGTACAGGATCAACAGCAGCCCGTCCAAGGTGAGAACACACACAGACACACACACACACACACACACACACACACACTCACTCTCACACACACACTCACTCACACACTCACACACTCACACACTCACTCACACACTCACTCACTCACTCACACACTCACTCACTCACTCACACACTCACTCACTCACACACTCACTCACACCACTCACTCACTCACACACACACTCACTCTCACACACACACTCACACCACTCACTCACTCACACACTCACTCATTCTCTCACACACACACACACACTCTCACTCACTCACTCACACACACTCACTCACACACTCACTCACTCACTCACTCTCTCACTCACTCACACACACACACAAGCTCTCTCTCTCTCTCTCTCACTCACTCAATCACACACACACACACACACAAACACACACACACTCTCTCTCTCACTCACTCACACACACACACTCTCTCTCTCACACACACACACACACACACTCACTCACTCACACACTCACTCACACATTCACTCACTCACTCACTCACTCACACACACTGTCTCTCTCTCTCTCACACACACACACTCACTCTCACACACACACTCACTTACTCACTCACTCACTCACTCACACACTCACACACTCACTCACACACTCACTCACACACTCACACACTCACACACTCACACACTCACACACTCACACACTCACTCACTCACTCACTCACTCACACACTCACACACTCACTCACACACTCACTCACACACTCACACACTCACACACTCACACACTCACTCACACACTCACACACTCACTCACACACTCACACTCTCACTCACTCACTCACTCACACACTCACAAACACACAAGCTCTCTCTCACACTCTCACACACTCACTCACTCTCTCACTCACTCACACACACACTCACACACACACTCACTCACACACTCACAAACACACAAGCTCTCTCTCACACTCTCACACACTCACTCACTCTCTCACTCACTCACACACTCACACACACACACAAGCTCTCTCACACTCACACACACACACAAGCTCTCACTCACTCACACACACACACACACACACACACACACACACACACTAAATCATTGTCTTATATCTTCACCCACACAATAAACACATTTAAATCTAAAACGTTTCTCTCTCTCTGCTCTTTTTCAGGAGTTATCGGACATCAACCGAATGATCCGGCAGGGCAGCGTGAGCAGGAAGCGAGCGTTCACCATGGAGGGCGACATGATGATGTCATCAGCGTGCGACTCCCCCAGTAAGAGGGCGTGCCCGGAAAACGGCAGCAGCCCCGACGTGCTGCTGAAGCGGCTGCAGGACGTCGTGTCGGAGCGGCAGAGTCACTGACGGACTAAATGTTTATAAAGTAATGAAACTTTTATTTTTTCATTACAAGAACTGAAGACATGAAGAGAAACGTTTCAGGTAACGTTTCTCCTCACTGACGCCTGTTTATCTTTATATATATATTATGACCTCATCGTCATAAAGCCCATGTAGCATTGAATGGCAGCATTTATGCCATGTTGTTTTATCCAAAGCAGCTTTTTTTAGTGTCGTCATAACCCCCAAAATTCAGTCTATTGATACTTATATCTAAAAATATGATATTAAAGCCTCATCAGACACTTTTCAGCAGCTTTATACACTCAGTTACCTCTTTATTAGGAACATCTGTGCAATTTAACTCAATATTATATACAGATATTTCAAAATCTGCTTTAAATTCGACTTTTATGAAGGTGATAAATCTGCTTTATGTTGATTATTGAGCTCATAGTGGGTGATGATGGTGTATTAAGGTGCTTTATATTAAAGGGTGTTTCTAATATTTTGTCCACCCCATTAACAAACATGAGAGGGGCAAAATATTAGCAACACCAGTCAATATAAAGCACATTAATACACCACTAATACAGTTAGTATGAGCTCAATAATAAACATAAAGCAGATTTATCACCTTTTTTACAATGTAAACAATAACTTAAAATATATAAACTTCATAAAAGTAGAATTTAAAGCAGAGTTGTTGTTTTAGAGTTAATTATATTGCACAGGTGTTCCTAATAAAGAGGCCTTTAAGTGTACTTTAGCATTAAAATTCACATTTTAAAGGATAAAACTGGCGACTTTCTATATTTTTTCTTATTGTCAATAAATCTAAACAATGAACTGATCTACTAACAAGTATTATGTGTTTATTTAAAGTCTGATATATGTTATTCCTCTCTGCTGTAGACCCTCTGTTGTTGTTTAAAAACTATTAAAAGCAGAGTTTGGTCACATACTTGAGTAAATAAAATGTATATTAAGTGAAAAAACCAACGAGGCAAAGTAAATATATCTGTATGTGTATTTATATTTCAACATGAAGGCAATTAAAAGTGCTTAAAATGTGTTAAAAGTGTTGAAATTGACATTAAATTAAGCTAAAAATAGAATAAGACTCATAAACTGAGCAACAACAACATGGTTCAATAACACAGTAACAGTAACACTCACATTTTCAGTCTCAGGAGAGAAGTTCTGCGTTAAACTTTATACAACATTATTAATTTTCTCAGAGAGTTTTAATACAAAGTGAAGAAGTTGTGATATGAAGCACAATAAGTTAATGAAGCTGTAAACTGCACATGCTCAGTCTGCGTCTGCCTTACAAAGAACTGCTCTCTAGAGACTGAAAATGTGACGATGTTAAGTTTATAACATGTTTTTAATCGTTTTCGGACACTAACGGAGGAATAAAATAAATCTGACACACATTATACTTGATAGTAGATCAGTTCATTGTTTGGTTTGAATGAGATTTATTGACAAAAAGTACAAATATAAGAAATTGCCAGACAGAAAATTCTCTTTAAATCTTTCAAATCTACTCGGTTACATCCTCTTAAAGCGACGCTGAAACAGATTTTTCACCTGCAGGTCGCATTAAAGTCCAAAATATTAAAAAGAAAATCAGATATAAAAAATAAAATGCAGATTTATTTACACAGGTTATAAGTTATCACACAAACAAACAACAAAAAGGAAACACTTGAGTCAAGTAATTCATTATAAGCTTCTTTTTTCATTTTTTTTTTTTTTTGGTACATTTTGGGTCAGATTTTTGGTTGCCATGACAACCGCAGCATTCCTTTCCCCCCTTCTTTCTTACTTCAGCTTCTTTTCACCGTAACCTCGAATTATTGCGACAGGAAAAAAAACTCACAGTGGAGTTATTATTTCATTTTGAACTATATCAGGGATTTAAAAAAACTTCTTCATAATAAAAAAACAAACATCTGAACTTTATTAAAACATCTGAACCTTAAAAAAAACAACTTGTGTAAATAGTTTTTCCGTCATGACAAATCAAGCTGCGTTTGTACATTTTTCTAAAACATGATAAAATCTTTTTTTCTGTTGAGATTTTATCACAGAGGGAAAAAATGTTTTATTCTTTTTTTTTTTTTTAACTAATCTGTTTTTATTCCCCCTTTTTATTTTATTGTTATGGTTATGAACCATTTGATGTTGTATAATTCTGTAATGATGAAGAGCTGGATTGAAAGCAGCATTGTGTGTAGTATCTACACTTTAACATTATTGACTCATGTTTAGAAATCTTTAAAAACTTTTTGCAGGTTTTAACATTTTAATTTCTACTTTTTTCTGTCGGACGTTCAGAAGCTAACGAACAATAATGATAACGGAGGTTTTGTATCACTGAACACTCTTTAACTCAGATTTGTATTTTCTACAAAACAGGTCAAATGTTTTTTTGTACAATAAAAAAACTTTAATTTCAGCTTTTTCTGTTTTCGTTCATTCGACTCGTTAATGTCTCCGTTTATTTTGGTTTGTCTGAGATCGCTGCGTCGAGCTTCAGCTTTACTCTATTTAACCCCGTCTGTTTTGACTGTTCCTTCTTTCCTTCTCTCTTTCCTTCCTTCTTTCCTTCCTTCTTCCTCCCTTCCTTTCTCCTTTCCTTCCTTCCTCCCTCCCTCCCTCCTTCCTTCCTTCCTTCTTCCTCCTTTCCTTGCCTTCCTTCCTTCTTTCCTTCCTTCTTCCTCCCTTCCTTTCTCCTTTCCTTCCTTATTCCCTCTTTGCCTAGCTTCTTCCTCCTTGCCTTCCTTCTTTCTTCCATCCTTCCTTCTTCCCCCCTTCCTTCCTTCCTTCTTCCTCCCTCCATGCCTTACTTCCTTCCTTCCTTCTTCCTCCCTTCCTTCCATCCTTCCTTCTTCCTCCCTCGTTGCCTTCCTTTTTCCTCCCTTCCTTTCCTTCCTTCCTCCCTTCCTCCCTTCCTTACTTGACTCACGGACAACAGGAGGGTTAAGTCATCTTGTACTGTACCTCCCTCCCTCCCTCCTTCCTTTAATATGTTTTAACCCTCCTGTTGTCCTCGAGTCAATGAAGGAAGGGAGGAACAAAGAAGGATGGAAGGGAGGAAGGAAGGAATGAAGGAAAGAAAGGAGGGAGGGGAAGGAGGAAGGAAGGAAAGGAGGGAGGGAGGAAGGGAGAAAGGAAAAGAGGAAGGAAGGAAGGAAAGAAGGACAGGAAAGAGGAAAGAAGGAAGGTAGGGGTGAGGAAAGAAAGAAGGAGGGAGGCAGGAAAGAAGTAAGGTAGGAAGAAAGGGGGATGGAGGAAGGAAAGGAAAAGAGGAGGTAGGGAGGAAGGACAGATGGAACGAAGGAAGGGAGGAAAAAGAAGGAACAGTCAAAACAGACGGGGTCAATTTGACCCAGGAGGACGACACAATACTGTATTAATAGTTATTTAAAATCATGAGCAGTTTAATTCATTCATCTTTATTTTTTATCGTGATGTTGGGAATTACAGAAAGCTGCAAACACACACTGACGTATTATCACCTTTATTAAAAAAACAAAGTTGTCATGTTGAACCTGTTAAAGTAATTTACACTCGGAGCAGATGCAGATTAGCATTTATAGACTCGTGTCTCTGGCAACCTGCTGAGAGCGTCATCAGCTGTTCGCTTCATCAGAGCCTTTTTTTTCCTCTAATGTCACACACACACACACACACTCACACACACACACACACACACACACACACACACACACACACACACACACTCACACACTGTCATTTAATCCATTAGTTATATAAATAAGTTTTACACATATTAATGGAAAGTATGGTCAATAAGTCTCATTTAACCCTCCTGTTGTCCTCGAGTCAAGGAAGGAAGGGAGGAAGAAGGGAAGGAAGGAAGGAAGGTAGCGGGAGGAAAGAAAGAGAGAAGGAGGGAGGAAGGAAGGGAAGGAAAGAATGAGGGAGGAAAGAAGGACAGAAGGAAGGGAGGAAGGGAAGGAAGGAAGGAAAGAAGGAGGGAGGGAGGAAAGGAAGGAGGGAAGGAAAGAAGGAGAGAGGGAGGAAGGAAGGACAGAAGGAAGGAAGAAAGCGGGATGGAGGAAGGAAAGAAGGAAGGAAGGAAGAAAGGGGGATGGTGGAAGGAAAGAAGGAAGAAAGGGGGATGGTGGAAGGAAAGAAGGAAGGAAACAAGGAACAGTCAAAACAGACGAGGTCAATTTGACCCGGGAGGACGACACGAAGATATACATAATTTGTGTCCTCTTGGGTCAGCAGGAGGTTTAGTAATGTAATGTAATAATAAGATAAAGGGGAGAACGGGGTTGTTAGTCACACTTTTTACTTTCCTTTGAATTCCTCATAAACCATTTACTGAATAGATTCCCTTTTAATGTGTAATTGAAGCCTAAAGTGGTGTTACTCTCCTTCAGCTGATTCAGGATTTTAAAGATATGAGCCGTCAAATATGTCTTTCTGCACTTGTGACAACCGTCCCCAAATGTTTAGTTTAATTGAAATACAACAACCTAACACATCTCCTCCTGCACCAAGAGAACATAAATAAACAGGAACAATCATTCCTATAAGTGCATTTTGTGTCCTTATATAACAACATTATGCATTGTTCATCTCTCTGACTGCTCTGAGCTTCACATCTGGAGGAGTCTGACTCTTTGTTTGTCTTCCTGATAAAGTTCCTGCTCATTTTGCTTTAGATATAACTAGATATATCACACTATATATACCAACGTGTGACAACCAACCCTGTTCTCCCCTACTTTGGAGCTCTCATTTCATTCTCATTTTGCTCTCATGTTGCAGCATTTTGCTCATTTAAAGACTCAGCAACTCATTTTTGAGTTAACACCTGTTGTCCTCCCGGGTCAAAATTGACTGGAGGACAACAGGAGGGTTATGTAAAAAAGGACATGATATTGTGGGTGAGTAGCTGTTTTTTCTCCATAAATGAGTGGTGTAAAACCTTAGAAAATACACTCTCTGCTCTCTGAAACATGAATCAAGGTTTTCATCACATATTTATTGATCAGTCAGATCGGCTTATGAGGGGATTCTTCAAAAACCGACCCTGAAATATACTGCGATGGTGTAGAATATAAACAGTATGTGAGGTTTAAATTACACATTTCACTGTGTATCCTCTGGTGTGCATGAGATGAATAAAAAAAACTTTAACCCTCCTGATGTCCTCGAGTCAAGGAAGGAAGGAATAAGGAAAGGAGGGAGGGAGGAAGGAAATGAAGGAAAGGAGGGAGGGAGGAAGGAAGGATGGAAGGGAGGAAGAAGGAAAGAAGGGAGGAAGGAAGGAAAGAATGGAGGAAAGGAAGGAAAGGAGGGAGGGAGGGAGGAAAGAAGGAAGGAAAGGAGGGAGGGAGGGAGGAAGGAATGGAGGAAAGGAGGGAGGGAGGGAGGAAGGAAAGGAAGGAGGAAAGAAGGGAGGGAGGAAGGAATGGAGGGAAGGAAGGAAAGGAGGGAAAGAGGGAGGAAGGAAAGGAGGAAGGACGGAGGAAAGAGGGGAGGAAGGTAGGACGGAGGAAAGAAGGAAGGAAGGAAGGAGAAAGGAAAAGAGGAAGGGAGGAAGGAAAGGAAGAGAGATGGAGGGAGGGAGGGAGGACAGATGGAAGGAAGGAAGGAAGGAAGGAACAGTCAAAACAGACGGGGTCAATTTGACCCGGGAGGACGACACGAAGGTTAACTTTTTTTTTTTTAAAGAGAGAGAGATCTGGGGAATATTACAGCAGGCTCTTAGAAACTGAAGACTTGTAGGAAATAAAAGAAACCTCACAATGCTTCATATCCTCATGAATACAATATCTTCTCGCTGTTAGCCTGAGTACAATGGTCGGATCTAAAATTAGCCCCGGCTAAGTATTGAGGCCACCTCTTACTTTCAGGGCCTGTGAAAAGCTTCTCAGTGGTTTCTTTCTTTCCGTGTATCACACCACATGCAACACTTTCTCTTCCTCCCTGACCTTACGTTTTCTACAAGGTGAGCGGTGATAATCTGCCCGAGGCTGGAAGAGAAACTGATCCCAGCCGCCGTGACATGAGATTATTCTACATTTCACAGGTTGCTCGAGGCCTTTTTTACATGCAGGACTCGTCACAGAGAGCCGGAGCAGAGTTGGAGATTTCTGTTTTAGTGTGTTACAGAGAAAATCTGTCTGAGGATGAAACATCAAGCTGTGATGTTTGAGTCTGTGATGTTTGAGCTGTTTGGTTTCTTCACACTTCTTCATCTGTAAAGTGTCCCGTTACTGCAGGGGTGTCAAACATGCGGCCCGTGGGCCAGAACCGGCCCGCCGAGTGGTCCAATCTGGCCCACTTTGTTTTCCTCCCTTCCTCCCTCCCTTCCTTCTTTCCATCTGTCCTTCCTCCCTTTCTTCCTTCATTTCATCTTTCATGTCCTTCTTTCCTTCCCTCATTCTGTCCGTCCGTCCTTCCTTCCTCCCTTTCTTCCTTCCCTCTTTCCTTCCTTCCTCCCTTTCTTCCCTCTTTCCATCTTTCCTTCCTTCCTGTCTTCCATCCTTCCTTCCTTTTTTCCCTCCTTCTTTCCTTCCTGTCTTCTTTTCCTTCTTTCTTTCTTTTCTTCCCTCCCTCCTTCCATATTTTTAGTGGTCCAGCCCACATCAGATCAATATATAGATACAGGTTGTTCTATGGTTGGTATAGATACAGGTTGTTCTATGGTTGCTATAGATACAGGTTGTTCTATGGTTGCTATAGATGCAGGTTGTTCTATGGTTGCTATAGATACAGGTTGTTCTATGGTTGCTATAGATGCAGGTTGTTCTATGGTTGCTATAGATGCAGGTTGTTCTATGGTTGCTATAGATACAGGTTGTTCTATGGTTGCTATAGATACAGGTTGTTCTATGGTTGCTATAGATGCAGGTTGTTCTATGGTTGCTATAGATACAGGTTGTTCTATGGTTGCTATAGATACAGGTTGTTCTATGGTTGCTATAGATACAGGTTGTTCTATGGTTGCTATAGATGCAGGTTGTTCTATGGTTGCTATAGATACAGGTTGTTCTATGGTTGCTATAGATACAGGTTGTTCTATGGTTGCTATAGATACAGGTTGTTCTATGGTTGCTATAGATACAGGGTGTTCTATGGTTGCTATAGATACAGGTTGTACTTTAGTGTATAAACGAAGAATAACACAAATCACTGCTGACTTAAGAGATCCTGCTGGAGACATTTTTGAAGTTGAGTTTCATTTGTTTCATCTTGTACATGAAAAGAATGAGTCTTTAACATGTTTTTATAGACAGTTTAGAACAAATGACGTGTGAATGAGGTCTGTAGAGGTCTGTAAAACATCACATTTAGGGTCAATGAGAAGAAAAATCCATGTTTTATGTTGTCATGGACTAAAAGAGGAAGGAAAAGCAAAGAAATTATTTTTTTAAATAGCACTTTCTTGGTGTGATCTACAAAGGGTTAAGCATAATTTTTTGTAGTAGTTGTAGCAGCAGCAGCAGTAGTAGTATAAGTAGTAGTAGTAGTTATAGTACTAATAGTCGTAGTAGTAGTAGTACTAGTAGTAGTAGTAGTATTTTGTTTTCTCAGTCAAATTTGAATACGGGGGGGAAAGTATCCAGATGTTTCGCCTCTTCAGTGCATTCATCCTTCAGTTTCATGGTTTCGTTCTTTAAACTTGAATAAGGAGAGTCAATCAACAGGTTCACCAAAAACCTCACAGAGACACTTCCCAACATTAAAGATTCCCTCCAGACACGTATTAATACTCCGCTTTGAACAGTAATGTGTGTCTGATTGGGTCTTTCCACAAAGAAATATAATGACCATGTTAAAACTCCGTAAAATTACATCTGCTCTTCTCCCTCATACGAAAAAAAAAAATCCAGAATCTATGAATATGTAAATATATTTCATTTCAAAAGTCGTTATTAAGCTGAGTTAAAGTGAGTGTGGGTGTGTAAGTTGAATATTAAACCACGATTCGTAGACTCGTCCCTTAAAGTTGGGTTTTTAATGAGCTCAGAGAAACTTTCCTCCTTCAGCAGATGAATGTGAAAACTGCACATATACGTCACTCTGCATCAGAAAAGAAAGAAATATTGGCCTTTCACTAACATATTTATGAGTGGAGGGAGACTTTAAATCATCCCAAAAAAGCATTCATACATCAACAAAACTATAAACAGATATTAGGGTCGGGGGGAAACATTGATACAGCATCGAATTGCGATATTTTGCGAGGCAATATTGTATCGATACACGGACGCCAAGTATCGATATCGACACAAAAAGGTGTTCACGAATCATAGACTGTATATAAAAATGGACGTCACCCATTGTTTTGTGGACTGCTGCTTGGAAGCGAATAGTTTCGGATCTGGGCAGCGCCATCTTGAAAAATTTCAAGTGCATGCTGGGTAAAATAAAACACAGATTCTACTTATATGAGCATCAGGAGGAGCATGAGGCGCCCTCCTGAACCTGTGAACCAAACAACCTGTCAATCACGACGTAGCCACGCCCTAATGCATACCCTGCTTTATCGTCACATATAAAATCAGGGAGGCCAAAATGTCCCAAATGAACATCATACTGCATTGAAGAAGGCTTTAAACTAGCGACTGAGACCATAAACACATTTTGAAAACGTTTACTGAGGTTAGAAATCAAGTGAGAAGTTGGTGAATTCTCCATTGACTTGTATAGAGACGGAAGTCCTTTTGACACCAAAACGGTCGCCCCCTGGTGGCCTTTTGATAGAATGCAGTTTTAAGTTCCTTCCTCGTTGGCATCATTTCAGAGGACCGGAACTCCCCGCCTGGTACGAATGAGGACAACAGGTCAATAAAAGGTAAAAGTTAAGCAGAATGAAGTATAAGATCCAGCAAACCCAAAATGTAATGTTCCTATATGAAGGATCGAGGGTCACAGGAAGTTAATTATCCTAAATTGACTATCACAGTGATTTTAAACACTGCTGTAAAACTCTTCTTCTTATATTTATTTAACAGGTGAATGGCTGCTCGTGTTGCTTGTGAACACAGAGCTCGTCACACACGTTTTGAGGCTGAGGATGTTTCCCCCCTCAGAGAAAACCCGCCAGAGTGTTCGGAGCAGCAGATGTACAAGCTCTGATCAAGCTGATGATATGTCAGCAGCAGAAATCAGAAAAAACAGACAGAGAGTGGACATTTTCCCCGTGTGGAAAGATCGTAAATGATAGATTTGATGTTTTTATTATCACTGATTTGAGAGAAAGAAACAGTCAATGCAACAGTGCAGATATATACAGGTTGCTATGGTAACAGGTATGGTTTCTCAGCGGAGATTATAATCTTTTGCACACACCCGCGGAGTAATTCATCTTCTAAATTTGAGACAATATTTACAAGTGAGAAGATTAAGACCAAAAATAAGACGGAGGGATGGAAAGAAGGAAGGAAGAAAGGGGGATGGAGGAAGGAAAGAATGAAGGGAGGAAAGAGAGAGGAAGGAAGGGAGGAAGAAGGAAGGAAGAAAAGGAGGGAGGAAGGGAGGAAGGAAGGGAGGAAGAAGGAAGGAAAGGAGGAAGGAAGGGAGGAAGAAGGAAGGAAAAAAGGAGGGAGGAAGGAAGGAGGGAAGGGAGGAAGAAGGAAGGAAAGGAGGGAGGAAGGAAGGAAGGGAGGAAGAAGGAAAGAAAGGAGGGAGGAAAGAAGGAAAGGAAGGGAGGAAGGAAGAAGGAAGGAAATGAGGGGAAGGATGGAGGAGGGAAGGGAGGAAAGGAAAGAAGGAAAGGGAGGAAGGAAAGGAAGGGAGGAAGGATGGAGGAAAGAAGGAAGAAAGGAAGGTAGGAGGGAGGGAGGGAGAAAGGAAAAGAGGAAGTGAGGAAGGAAGGAAAGAAGGACAGAGGAAGGGAGGAAGGTAGGAAGGTAGGGGGGAGGAAAGAAAGAGAGAAGAAGGGAGGGAGGAAAGAAGCAAGGGAGGAAGGAAAGGAAGGAAGGAAGGGGAAACGAAAGAAGGAAGGAAGAAAGGGGGATGGAGGAAGGAAAGAATGAAGGGAGGAAAGAGAGAGGAAGGAACAGTCAAAACAGACGGGGTCGAACGACACGAAGGTTATAAGAAAAAAAACACATGCAGATAAGAGGTTAAAGGTTTTCTGGCTGCTGCTTTCTGCACAGTTTAGTGTCTAAGATCAGTTTTCTGATTTATTCCAGTTAGTTACGGTGAGTTAAACCTGAGGAAATGAAAGTATGACCGACGGATTCAGAGACTCTGAAGCTCAGATATGAACAGATTTAAGCAAGATAATAAAAGTAAGATTGGACAATTTGGCTAAATTGGAAAAAGGGAACCGAGTGAGGAATTTAAATCTAATTTATATGCAGATTGTCAGGAATGATGAAAAGGAGCTCGGCTCAGGTTTATCTGAATTTAAAGGTGCAGTATGTAAAATTTAGAGGCATGAAGGAAGCTTAAAGCAATATATCGACATTATATTGTTTAACATGACATTATCCTGGTGTAATAATTACCATCTGTGTAGTTATATCGCTCTTTTAAAGGTGCAGTGTCTAGGATTTAGTGACACCTAGTGGTGAAGTTGAAGATTGCAACCAACTGAATAGGCTACATCTCCTCTTCTTCTTCTTCTTCTTCTAAATGTGGTAAAACTATGACTTTGTGTATTTAATTGTGTTAAATTGATCGGTGTTAACATGTATAGGGATGTTTTGTTAGTTGCATACAGACACACATTGTTTTGTTTCTTATAATGTATGACTGAAATATTCATTCATTCATTAATTCATTCATTGGTATCTCTAGAGTCGGTGTTTGGATTGTCTGATCTGGGCTGATGTGTAAATATAAAGAGTTCATCCTAAGGTAACAAAAATACAACAAATCTTATTTTCTGGGGATTAAACACTGAAATTGACATTTTAACCCTCCTGTTGTCCTCGAGTCAAGGAAGGAAGGGAGTAAGAAGGAAGGAAAGAAGGTAGGGAGGAAGGAAGAAGGAAGGAAAGGAGGTAGGAAGGAAGGAAGGGAGGAAGAAGGAAGGAAAGGAGGAAGGAAGGAAGGGAGGGAGGAAGAAGGAAGGAAGGGAGGACGAAGGAAGGAAAGGAGGAAGGAAGGGAGGAAGGAAGGAAGGAAAGGAGGGAGGAAGGAAGGGAGCAAAGGAAAGAAGGAAGAGAGGAAGGAAAGGAAGGAAGGAAGGACAGAGGAAAGAACAAAGGAAGGAAGGGAGGAGGGAGGGAGGAAAGAAGGAGGGAAGGAGGGAGGGAGAAAGGAAAAGAGGAAGGGAAGAAGGACAGACGAAAGAAGGAAGGGAGGAAGGTAGGGGGGAGGAAAGAAAGGAGGGAGGAAGGAAGGAGGAAGGAAAGAAGGAAGGAAGGGAGGAAAGAGAGAGGGAGGAAAGAAAGAGAGAAGGAGGGAGGAAGGACAGACGGAAGGAAGGAAGGGAGGAAAGAAGGAACAGTCAAAACAGACGGGGTCAATTTGACCCGGTAGGACGACACGAAGGTTAAATGAGTTTGGCCTTTAAAGGAGATGTGATATGACTTAAAGTAAGATTTAAATCAATAAAAAGGGTTCAATCAAATCAAAATAATGTGATTATGTTAACTACAAAATGTGAAACATGGTGTTGCAACATGGCAGGCTCCGTATGTAGATATAAAAGTGTAATTCTAAGATAAAGAGAACCCAATTATTCCTATTTCTGGTGATTAAACACTCATTAAAACACACTTATGAATATTTTATTCCATTTTTACTAGAAGTCCTTAAACTACACACACTGCTCCTTTAATTAAAGAAAGTTAACAGACATCCAGTTATTTGAAATTGTCATTTTAAATGAGTTTGGCCTTTAGTGGAGATGATATATGACTCAAAGTAGGATATAAATTCATTTTAAAAATATTATATTAATTACAAAATCTGTAGATAACTAAAATTAAAATGACTCCAGGTGTTATTTAACCTCACACAGTTGGGTAAGTAATTAAAATAATGTTAATGAGGGGCATCTTCCCCCCCATTTTACCCTCCTCCTCACTCCTCTCTCATTGATTAATTTAATTGGAGGGTTTTTTTATGCACATTTTCACTGCAGGGTGTATTAATGTATTGAGGTGACATCAGCTCTGTGCACCTTTCATCAGCTCCACAGACTCCAGCAGAGGAAACCACGGGCAGGTTTTTGCGCATGGTCAGTTTCACCCCGGTCCCTTCTCTCTCTCTCTCTCTCTCTCTCTCTCTCTCTCTCTCTCTCTCTCTCTCTCTCTCTCTCTCTCTCTCTCTCTCTCTCTCTCTCTCTCTCTCTCTCTCTCTGCCTCCTCCTCTCACATCATCCAGCAGCATCCATCTCTCCGGATGTCCACAGCCGTCTGATCCCCGCCTGGTCCCGGCAGCATCAGCAGCAGCAGCAGGTAAGACCCCCTCTGTCATTCCTCCGATCGGCTCCGTGCGTCCTCGCGACGATGTCCTCGCGCGGACGATCGATGCTTTATCGGCGGTGTTTATTCAGGATTCATCTCGGGGTGGATGCTGCCTGCTTGGATACGGAATCACTGAATCCAGCCCCGGTGTTTCCCTCCAGAGGAATCGGCACTGTCGCCTGGTTTGCATACCCCCCCTCCCCCCCCCCCTCCGAATAAGATCATCTTTGGCTCGGACTCTGCCTCCTCTCTCACTCCCGCGTTATCTGCAGCCAGGCCGGGATAATGAATAACGTGTCTGTCGGTGTGGTGCTTATCTGCCCCGACTCATCCTGATATTATCTCTGCTACACACACACACACACACACACACACACACACACACACACACACACACACACACACACACACACACACACACACACACGGGGACTGGTGTAGTAGTCCAGGGTTTTTTTGGGGCATTTTGGCGCATCCTGAGGTCACGGTGGTGCACAGCGCTGTGCGCACCGGAGGGTGAATGACACCTTGCCCATGGGCACTCAGGCTCCCTGCGGGCCACCGGGGCTGGGTGTGATGATGAATGGTATCTGTGTCAGTGGGCTACTTTAGCCTGGAGCTGCACCGGCTGTGGACACAGTGCATTTTTTGGGTGTAGAAACGCAGAAATTAAAGGGGAAAAGGCGGATTTTAAGGGGTGAAATTGCACCTCAGGCTTGATGAAATGACAGTTTGTGTAAAGAGGATATATTATGTATTATGTATTATATATTATATATTATACGGACTTGTAATGTAGACTACTATATGATGAGTTTGTCAGGTGGAGGTGCTCTGTTGTTGGAGGTGCTGTCAGTGTGTTTGTTGATATCTATCTATATCTATTTATCTATCTACACTGTAAGAAATGTCAGTAGTATTAACACCCAAATACTGTAAAATCATCATTTAAAAAAACTGTAAATGGAAATACAATTGGGCAATATTTTAAAGACAGAATACCAAAAAAAACCCAACATATTTCTTTGTAGAAATTACCTATTACTGTAGTGTAAACAGCAGAAGAACCATAACACAAAAAGCAATACAATGCAATTTAAATGACATTATTTGTCAGGTAGATTTATCTATCTATCTATCTATCTATCTATCTATCTATCTATCTATCTATCTATCTATCTATCTATCTATCTATCTATCTATCTATCTATCTATCTATCTATCTATCTATCTTGCTTTTAACAGGCTTCAGGCTATAATAACTGGGTGTGAAACTGCTGTGTTTGAACCATTTGACCGTAGACGTGAGCCTGAGGGGCTGAGAGGTGTTTAACTACACAGAGTCTGAGTTTATTCTCTGTGAAAATAACTGGAGACGTTCAAAAAATAGAAAGAGGAATAAATAAATAGATAGATATAAATACATATGTGCAGTTTTTTTTATACCAGATGGAAACAATAAGTCACAGATGTCTCACTGTTACCTTTGTTTTTACACACTTTGCCCTTTCCTCACCCCATCCAGGTGTCGGTGTGTGTGTGTGTGTGTGTGTGTGTGTGTGTGTGTGTGTGTGTGTGTGTGTGTGTACAGACTGTTCATGATTCAGGATCTGATTATTAACTCTCCGTTTGGGCTCAACAGGGAGCGACAGCAGCACCAGTAACGATGAGAGGAGGAAGAAAATGGAAATAAATAACTACCAAGGTGAGACGCCTGTGTGTCTGTGTGTGTGTGTGTGTGTGTGTGTGTGTGTGTGTGTGTGTGTGTGTGTGTGTGTGTGGGTGTGTGTGTGTGCGTGTGTGTTGGATTAATAGCCTGCTGCTCTGCTTCTGTATGGGGGGGAAAACAGGCTTTTCTGCAGCAGAATGTCTATTTTGGACAGTTTATAGGGTTATCTTGTTGGGATGTAGTCTGCAGAAAATCCTATAATCTAAGGATGAAATGTCCCATATAAATATTAGACCATATAAGAGCATTAGAATATACAAAATAATATAAATAAAAAGGAATACTATTAGAAAAATAAGGTTACAACTCAACAATATGAGTAATGTAAGAGCGATACCCTAAACATGCCATAAAATAACCCTCTATTGATCACTAGTCTAGCCTATTTGTCCCTACAGGATTATTATTGGCTACATTTTAGTTTTAAACAGGTACAAGCCAGTGATCTGCTGTCTAGTTTCAGTTAAGGGGGGTGTTTCTTTAATTTCTATTAATTAATTCAAGCATATAATTGGTCGATGAAACAGTTTATTTTAGGAGAGCAACTTGTGTTTATACAAATTTGGCCATAAATGACTCAAATTAAATGAATTAAATGTTTCCACTAACAGATGAAAGATGTATTAAACTTGATATCTGATAATATTTGTGAAAAATAACAAAAGTTTTGATGTAAACTATGAAAAAGAACACGATTTGGCTCATGGGCCGCTGATTGACTACCACTCATATAAGTTATCATGTTTCTCTTTTTTCAGTGAGAACAATGCACAGTAGGATGGTTGTGAAGACATGAGCACATCCAACAGGTTTCGATGGAGTCCTCTTTCAACGCCGTAGAGCTCCGGGAGCTGCGTGGCGGTAGAGGCGTTTCTCCGACGCCGGCTTCAGCACCCTGGACAGCGACCACAGTTGGCAGCGCCGCCCGCGGGTTTGAAAACGCTTCTTACCAGCAAGACGAGGAGCCAAACCAGCAGCAGCAGCAGCAAGCAGGAGGAGCAACGAGCTGTCCTCCTTCTACTTTAGGAAACAACAAGGTGGGTCAGCTACCATAGTTGTATGTTACCGCCATTTATCTGTGACCACTGATTGGCTCCGACCCATAGACTGTATATAAAATGGACGTAACATCCGTGACGTCACCAATTGGTTTGTGGACTGCTGCTCGGAGGCCAATAGTTTTCGGATCTGAGCAGCGCCATCTTGAAAATTTCCGGTGCATGCTGGGTAAAATAAAAACACGGATTCTACTTATATGGGCATCAGGAGGAGCATGAGGCGCCCTCCTGAACCTGTGAACCAATCAACCTGTCAATCACGACGTAGCCACGCCCTAATGCATACCCTGCTTTATCGTCAAATATAAAATCAGGGAGGCCAAATGAACATCATACTGCATTGAAGAAGGCTTTAAACTAGCGATTGAGACCATAAACACATTTTGAAAACGTTTACTGAGGTTAGAAATCAAGTGAGAAGTTGGTGAATTCTCCATTGACTTGTATAGAGACGGAAGTCCTTTTGACACCAAAATGGTCGCCCCCTGGTGGCCTTTTGATAGAATGCAGTTTTAAGTTACTTCCGCGTTGGCCTCATTTCAGAGGACCTGAACTCCCCGCCTGGTATACCTAAAGAAGAGGCCAGTGACTGTATTGAAATAACCTAACAAACAAAAGCAGCCTGAACCTTTATTCTCCACGGCTGGAAAGAGAAAAAGAGACTATTTTTTCCCTTTTTGTGCAAACTGTAAGGCGTATTATTTACTGTGTGTGAACATTTAGAGCCTGCTTTAACCTTTAGTTTACCTCTGAATACACTCACATATCAAAACACATTATTATAAGAGTTACCATAATCACATGTTTTACTCCTCCTCTTTTTTTCATACATACTAATAAATCTTGGCTGCAAATACAAACATAAACCCCTTGCTCTCCGTCCTAAATCCTAAACATCAGCTTACACCGATTTCCACGTTAAACAAAGCCGGATCGTCAGGATAAACAGGACAGAGCCAGATTGTGTCCCCCCCCCCCCCCAGAGCTCTCGATTCATGTCCTCACTGCGCCGACGTGCTGAATTACAACCAGAGAGGAGCACATTGAAGGTTACACGGTGACGTCATCACAGGTCAAAGGTCGCTGGAGAGTGTCGGTTACACAATGAGAGATTAACTGACCCGAGAAAAAGGAGCAATATCTGTGACAGAAACATTACAGCATGTTTTAGAAAGATGATGCCAGATGTTAAATGAACATCTGGAGCAACTTTTTTAATATCTCGAACTGTTGTTGAATTTATAAACTGAAGTTGTTTTTTGTCATAAATGATCCAAAAAATATGTTTTTAATAAAGAAGTCTTCTTTTGTTTATTCGTCAGCTGCGTGTCGTCGCTCCGCTGAGATGTTTACTTACATTATTTAAAGAGTGACTCAGTGCCGACTCATCGAAAGACTGAAGCTTTCACTTCTTCTTCTTCATCATCTGTTTGTTCTTCTTTTTTTTCTTCTTTTTGTTCTGTTTGTTCTTATTTGTCTTTTTCTTTAAATTCTTAATTTTTATTACTTTTATTCTGGGTCATGTGTTGATCTCTTTTCATGCGGTTTTATGTTTCTCTGTTTTCTTTTCCTTTTTGTTCTTTGTCTACTTCTTTCTTTTTCTTTCTTTCTTTCTTTCTTTCTTTCTTTCTCTGTGTACTACTGCTTTCTTTTTCTTTCTTTCTTTCTTTCTTTCTTCCTTTTTCTTTATTCTTTCTTGTTTGTTTCTTTCTTTCTTTCTGCCTTTCTGCAACGGCTTACTTTCTTTCCTTCTTACTTTCTTTCTTTGTGTACTACTGTTTTCTTTTTCTTTCTTCTGTCTTCCTTTTTTCTTAGTTTTTTTGTTTTTTTGTTTCTTTGTTAACTGCCTCTTTCTTTCTTTCTTTCTTTCTTTCTTTCTTTCTTTCTTAGTGTACTACTGCTTTCTTTTTCTTTCGTTCTGTCTTCCTTTCTTTGTCTACTGCTTCCTTTTTTTCTTTGTTTGTTGGTTTGTTTGTTTGTTTCTTTCATTCACTCTCTCTGTCTCTCTTTCAGGTTGACCAGCAGCAGCATCAGGAGCTCTCCCCACGGTCGTACGATGAGGAGGAAGGAGGAGGAGGAGGAGGAGGCCATGAGGAAGGTCAGGACTTCACCGTGTTCCACCCGGTTGACGACCACTCGGCAGATTACGGCTTCATCTTCGCTCTGGTGTTCCTGGTGAGCGGGATCGTCCTGGTAGTCATCGCCTACACCATCCCCAGAGAGGCCAAAGTGGACCCTGATTCCGTGTCGGCCCGGCAGATGGAGAAGCTGGAGATGTACTACGCCCAGCTGGGATCCCACCTGGACAAGTGCATCATCGCGGGCCTGGGCCTGCTGACTCTGGGTGGGATGTTCCTGTCGGTGCTGCTCATGGTGTCCATCTGCCGGGGGGAAATGTACCGGCGCAGGACGGCGTTCGTGCGTCCCAAGAGGACTTACGGCTCCATCAACCTGAGGATGAAGCAGCTGGCGACCGGAGAGGCGATGGGAGGCGAAGGCGGGGACGGAGGCGAGGAGTTTTTGGTAGAACATGCAGAGACGAGGAATAACACACAACCGGGGCCGAGGCGGGACTCCAAATCAGAACCGGGACCGAGCAGGCATCCTCCTCCTCCTGCTGCTGCATCTTCTTCTTCTTCCTCAGCTGCTGCACATGGAGTCAACTAGCCGCCCTTTACTTTTTTTCACTCTGCAGCTGTTTTGCCTTCCTCTGAGCGAGCTGAGTTCAAAACGAGGATGCAGAATGGTGCAGGTCACCATTTGTGCTGACGGGAGAGGCGCGAATCTTGAGCACAAGGCTCTTTGCTGGACTGACCCAGCTTTAACCCAGAAATTTTGGGATGAAGGTAAACCGAGCTGAAGGGATATTTATTCTGACCAATCACTAAGGATGTAAGATTTAACTTAAGAAGGCTTGAAGACGTGAGGTAAGCCTACAGCGCTGTGGATAAGAGCACATGTGGAGATGAATAGTTGTATATCAAAGATTAGAGTTCCAGTATTCAATCGTCGTATGTTAATCAGAGACTGAGATTTACAATGAGAAGCACATTGTGTCCTGCAGCTCTGGAGCTGGGTTGCACCGCGGGAAGCAAGATTAACGCTTAATTTACGAAGTCCAGTGTTGATACTCAACTATCAGGTGAACAAAAATATGTTCAACTTTTAAAAACCTAGCCATATTTCAAACCATAATCACAGGATTAACCTTAAACACAGACGTTAAATATTCACATTTTTCATGCTGCTGCGAGTGTCGTTGAAAATCTAGCAGATACTATAGTCGGAGTGTCATTATTGGACTGTCTTAAATCAAGTGTGATGGAGAAGCTCTCGCACACGTTAACACAGGCAACATTTTTGAGAGTAATATTTCACTGTGGTGTGACGTTGACTTTCACCACCAGCATCAGCAATAAAGGGACGCAACAGTATAAAGAAGATACAGCATGAAATAACCTTAAAAACACTCACCAGCCGCCTTCAGCAACCAGCAGGAAACACAAAGAAAAAGCTGAAAAGTTTGTTCAGTTTAAACCTGCATTAAGCCACATTTTTTAAGTTTATTACAATGATTGTGTACCGACATGAAACTCTGCAGCTCTGAACAGCTTCTCCATATAAAACCATCTGGAGTTGATTAGAGCTCGATATGGTCTCAATACATCATGACTGAAGTTTTATTATTCGTGTTTCTTGAGATATTACAGCTTTTTTTAATAAAAAATAAGACTTTAATCTTGAAAAATGATGACACATTGTTTAATATTCTGGCTTTTTCTTGTAAAATTACGACTTAATTGAAGTTTTTTTCCCATATTTATGACCTACCAGTGGCCCCAAATAATCACTTGTAAATGAGTGATGGGTAACTACAGATAAATAAGTTTATGTAAAGAAACAAAAACATATCTAAGCAGTCAAATATTCATATTAGCCTCCAAAATCCAGAATCAGTTGGTGTGTAACCATAAATACACTGTACGAAATGAATACTAGATGTTCACTGTGTGGTTGACTCAACATAACTTCACTGTCAATCTAAGAAACTGCAGCCACATTGAACACTTCAAAAATAAAAGTTGCTAAATTATTGTCAAATAATTGGTTGATTTGTCACTTTTTGAAGAAAATACTGCAGAAAATTGCCTAAAAAGTCACAATATGTAGCAGGAAAGTTGCTATGTTGGTTATATTTTTGTCTTTATATCCCCTTGTGGTGAAAAAAATTGCTTAATGCAGCTTTAATATCTGACATTCTCTTTTCTTGCTGCAACCGCAGAATCAGCTTTAACTCACTAATGAGGATAAAAAGGCGACGTGATGACAGAGCATCTCGAAGAAAGGGTAATAAGATATGAGGTGCGGTGGAGAGAGAGAGGAGGGAGGAGGCGATGATGAGGGGAGAGAGACGGAGAGAGGTGAAGAAGTAGAAGTGAAATGAGTCACTGTCGAGAGCCGGACACTCATCATCACCCGGAAAGCATTGCATCAGCTGTCCGAGAGCTCTTCTACACTCTTACCTAATAATTTCTGTCCTCTACTTGATTTTTGTGTTTTTTTTTCAATCACCGAAAACAGATTTGTTACTGTGTCTTGGTTGCAAATCGATGCTGTTTCCTTATCACAGTGGAAACTAGAAAGAAAAAATAGTGATTGTGTTTTTCTTTCACAGAAATGTGTTAGAGTGTAAATCGATTGTCGAGCGTCAGAAAAGAGTAATTTAGTTCGAATTACACGTGTTTGAAGGTGATCTCAGACAGCTGGAGGGGGGGATAAAAAGTGTGATTCTGGCGAGAGTCAACTCACTTCTCTCTCTCTCTTTCTCTCCCAACAGAGTTAATTAGCGTCGTCACTGCTGGTAGCTGAAGGTCTACATCACCATGAAATGTTGATTTAAGCTATAAAAAAGAACAACCCCCCCCCACACACACATCACATATCTAACGTCTCATGCTGCATCATCAGTCAATCAATCCCAAAAAACTGTTGCCTCGAATCGTGATTACTATAATCAGCATTTTTTTCTGCTGGTGTCATTTTTTCCACAGTATATGAGAGAGTGGATCTTTGTATAACATCATGCTGCGAAATAAAAACATCAGCTAATCAGCAGCTCTCAAACTTGAATATACGTATGAATGACGATATTTATACGACATTTAAAAATGAGTGTTTTAGTGGATCATAAAAACTAGTTGCTGCTGTTATGAGAAAAACAAGTTCCAGCTACAATGACAGACTGAGCAACTATTATAACCAGATATTCCATAAAATCTGTATAAAAAAAACTGATTCAGAACCGGGCTTCAAATAGCAGATATCTTGCTTAAAAAAAAACTAACATCGAGCCGCCTACTTATTTGTATAATATGTACACAGATATTATTTATGTCATGTAAGGATACAATATGCCTTAACGAGTACACACAGACACTGTAAATTGTGCATACGTAAATATTATTATACTAATGTATTAAGGTCTTTATAGTGAGCTAATTAGCCAAGGGTAATGTAGCTACACACACACACACACACACACAAACACACACACACACACACACACACACACACACACACACAAACAAACAAATACACAAAAAATCACACAAATGTCCCCATAATTCAGTAGTCCTCACAAGTCAGTGTGTGGCTATTTACAGTACTTGTGAGGACCTCTGGAGTTTAACACACTTATACTGGGATATTAAACAAATGTCCCCATAATTCAGTAGTCCTCACAAGTCAGTGTGTGGCTATTTACAGTACTTGTGAGGACATCTGGAGTTTAACACACTTACTCTGGGATATTAAACAAATGTCCCCATAATTCAGTAGTCCTCACAAGTCTGTCTGTGGCTATATACAGTACTTGTGAGGACCTCTAGAGTATAACACACACACACACACTGGGATATTAAACAAATGTCCCTGTAATTCAGTAGTCCTCACAAGTCTGTCTGTGGCTATGTACAGTACTTGTGAGGACCTTTTGAAGTCTAGTTTAAAGTCCCCCATGCAATGACCTCACATGACTTCTACTTCCTGTGAAACAGAATATCTTAAATGGTGACATCATCCAGCACTAGTGGGAGCGTAAATCAATTAATAATAAAACGTTCATAAATCTTTGAGCATCCTCTCTTGTTCACCTTTCCCTTAAAATAAAAATTCTGTTTCTCTCCCAAACCGATATCTTATTGCCCCAACATCCTGTTTTAACAGGAAATAACATAAAATTGAGGAAGTCCGAGTGTCATTTTATGTGGACTTTAATACACATACACTGGCATATTACACGAATGTCCTCATAAGTCTGGGGTCAATTTCACGAAGAGATTTTAGACTCAGTTAAAAGGCAGTTTAAAGCCAGACTTAATTTTGTAAAACTGTCTGACTTTAGATTAGTCAGACAGTTTTACAATTAAATAAAAACGGACTTATTTAAGCGTAAAAAGTTAGCTACCCAATGCCAGGTTCACTCAGAGCTGCAGCTAACAAATATTATCAATATCGATTAATCTAATATTATTAGTATTTTTTTCACTTTTATATGAATTTTCCCTGTGAAACGTCCTGTAACTGTTGAATTCTTCTATATGGGAATATTTTCTGCTGCTGTGAACGACTAAACTGAACCAATCAACTTGTTTTTAGTCTCAACTTACCCAGAATTCATGGCAATTTAGTTTACTTTACTGCCATTGTTAAAAACCGACCAAATTCAGCAGTGTGCAACACAATATAATTCAAAGTTAAGACAACAATAGTTACAATCTACACAATGGCAGAAAAACACTAAAAACAACACAAAGTGACCAGTGCATGTGTGTAAAAATAGGTGGTTAGAGGGGTTACTGTCCCCCAGTCCTGTTATCAGTCAACTGGAGGACATAAAATGATGCACAATACAATAAAACTGCCAAAACATGAAGACCATGCTGCCATCTTGAGACCATCCATGTCTACGCCAATTAGTCCTTATAATGAAAGTCATCAACTAGAGAGCTGAATTTACTATCTGAAGTCTGTTAGTTTGATCTGAATCACAATCAAAAGTCTTTCTTTATAAAACTGGACCCAGATTGTTGCTTAGCTTACTAGAAAACAGACAAACAAAAATGTCCCCATAAGTCTGTTTTTGTCTATGTACAGTACTTATGAGGATGTTTAAAGTGTAACTTAACACACATAAACTGGCAAAGACAGTCAAAGTCTATCTTTGTGAAACTAGACCCAGATTGTTGCTTGTGAGGACAACTTGAGTCTAGTTTAACCTTCCTGTTGTCCTCGAGTCAAGGAAGGAAGGAAGGAATGAAGGGAGGAAGGAGGGATGGAAGGGAGGAAGAAGGAAGGAAAGGAGGGAGGAAGGAAGGAAGGAAGGAAGGAAGGAAGAAGGAAGAAAAGGAGGGAGGAAGGAAGGATGGAAGGGAGGAAGAAGGAAGGAAAGGAGGGAGGAAAAGGGAGGAAGGAAGGAAGGAAAGGAGGGAGAAAGGAGGGAAGGAAGGAAAGAAGGAAGGAAGGATGGAAGGAAAGGAGGGAGGAAGGAAGGATGGAAAGGAGGGAGGAAGGAGGGAAGGAAGAAGGAAGGAAAGGAGAGAGAGAAGGAGTGAGGGAGGAAGGACAGACGGAAGGAAGGAAGGAAGGGAGGAAAGAAGGAACAGTCAAAACTGACAACATGAAGGTTGGCAGACTAAAAAATATTTAAAAAAATGTCCCCATAAGTCAGTCGTCCTCACAAGTCTGTTTGTTATGTACAGTACTTATGAGGACATCTAAAGTCTGTAACTTAACACACATAAACTGCCGTACTAATCAAAAGCTATGTATGAAAATATTATGTACCACGTTTTTATTTCACAGTACAAATATACTGTAAATATTACATGTAGACATGTCGGATGTAGAGGACCAGCAAAGCTCATAAAAGCTCAGAAACCAAAAAAACAAGCAACACAGGTATGAAAAATTGGAAAACGTCGTCACAGTTTGCCCGATTTCTTTCTGTTAGCAGCTTCATAAAAAAATTCAGCAGCAGTTTAACGATCAAATCAAACAAAACTCAACATACAAGCAGCTGATTTTTGCTTCAATACTGAAGAATCTTACTAATCAAATAACAAACATTAGAGTTTACTGGTTAGTAGATATTAAAGCTGCAACTAACAACAATTAATCTGCAGATGATTTTCTCAATTAATCATTTTGTTAAAGTGTTAATGTGAAATTAAACAATTGTCATTTTAAAACATCCCAAGATGATGTATTCAAAGTGCTTATTGTGCTCAAAAACAGTCAAAAAATACAACGGATATAATAAAGTATAACAAATATAACAAAGAAAATCCTTCAATACAAGAAGCTGGCAAATATTTTAACATCTTTGCTCAACTATCAAATGAATTTTCTGTCTACTAACTAATCAATTAATCTACTAACCACTGCAGCTCTAGCACACATACAGTAGATAAAATGCTAACTGTTTAATATGTAAATTGATGGTTAAAAAGAAAAACTAGCACACAAAGCTTCCAAAAATGTTCCGCAGAAAAATTAAGATTGAATTCAATTTCATTATTAATTAATTTACTTGGTGATCATGACGGTAGTTCTGTCCTTTAAATGGGCTCAAAACATAAAAAGGGAAGAAACGTGGCTCTTATTGATGAGAACTGTTTGATAATCTGTGTTGCAGCAGATTAAAATTTTTATAGAGACAGTCACAGGTTGGATCCCCCGTCGTCTCTGCTGAAGTGTCCTTGAGCAATAAAAGGAGACTGGCTGCTTTTAAGTGGAACACATGCAATTATATGAGAGGAGGGCTTCATGGCTAAATATGTTAATCAGTGGGATTAAGTTACAATACCTGCACACTAGAAATAGAGCTTGATTTAATTTTATTAGCAATGTTTCGATCAACTGGAGATTTCCCTCAGGCAAAGAAAAGAAATGAGGAATATAAATATATATATGTAAAGCAAAGTGACCAGTTACATGATCATCTAATTATATTCATATGTTTCAAGATATAATACACATGTAGGCCTGGGTATCGGTACTTGATACCTTTTAAGGGTACTCGGATTGCTAGTGGTCTGGTAATTTTTTAAACGATACTCAGCCTTACACATGAGTATGACTGAATGAGTCTTGCACAAACTGTTTATCAGTTGGTCACAAAATAGATGTTAAATCTCCACCTCAGTTTTGTGTTTGTACGTGTAAAACTGCGTCACACCGCAAAGTAAACAAAAAGGAGGCTCATTGACATACTGACCAATCACAGGACTGGTTGGTAGCTGCTGTAGCTAGCAAGCTAACTGCTAACTCGCTAGCCTAGTCAGTCACTATAGCTCTTTATTTTCTAACCCTAACTCTAACTGTTGGGTTTACTTCCTCCTGGAGTTTAGTTCACCATTGCACACTATTTTGTTCAATAAAAAGTTACTGAAGTGTGAAACTAACTAACTTGCTAATAGTCAGTTAGCAAATACTTGGTCACTAAAGGGATAATAATCTATTAAGAAGGAGTAGTCGTACCAGTAGCTTATAACTTGCTCTTTTGTGGAAGTTATTTTCTCTGATAATGGAGGTTAAATAAAAGTGGCACACACCTAATAACTGGACTCTCCGGCTCCTCTCAAAGGTCAGCTAATTTAGAGGCACAACTTAATCAAACTTGATCTCAAGGTACATGTTATGTCACCCACTGCAGCGATGTGGCTCTGATGTATTTTTAGTAGTTTTTGGACAATAACAGAGCTGTACGGCACAGAGGAATAAGATATGCAGACAATGATTGTTAGTTGGATCAATTAATGGTTGGTTTTGGTCTTTTAGTGGGAATGTTTTCAATAGTGAAATGCAGAATATCACCAGACCTGTTGTTTAATAGCAACAATAATACCATTTAGACACATTCAGAGATTCCTATATTGAGATACACGGTCTTATCAGCTACTGAGTTTACAGATGATACCCCTGTTTAGGGCTGGAACTAACTAACAACTCATTATTGATTATTTTCCAGATTAATTGATTAGTGGTTTGGTCTTGTCATGTCAGAAATTTGAGATCATTTTGAGAAAATTTGAGTTCTACTTTGTTTTGACCAAAAGTTCTCAACCCAAAGATATTCAGTTTATGCTATATAGTTATGTTTTAGTCGTTCTGCTAATCAATTAATCAATCAATTGTCGCAGCTCTACTCTTATCAATCGACTTGTAGATTGTCAGCATACAACCAAAAAGCATAGAGTACAAAGATCAAAGTGTTGCTGTGATTTTCATGAAGGAGAGACATGTTTGGATACAGAAATCAGAGGTTAACAGGCTGAAAGAGAGTGAAGTGGAGTTAAAGAGAGAAGAAGATGTGAGGGAGTCGATAGGATGCAGCGGAGTCCCTGGATGACGTGAGGTGATTCTTGAAGAGATGGATTTTTCGCTCGTGGAGGGAAGGGGAGGGGAGGAAGACGGGGAGTGACTCTGCATGAAGCTTAAATACTTTGAATGACACATTCAGGTTTCCCATTCGCCTCCAGGAGAGGAAGGCCAGACTAAAAAAAAGACAAAAAATAAACAGACACACCGCTGCTTAAAAGGTTTTAACAAGCTCAAAAAAGCCCTCTAACACTTATTCTTGCTGAGAGTCGGAGGCTGCAGGTCCTCATTAGTGGCAGAAACACAATGTGATATGAAGGGAAAGGTTGTTCTTGCTGGTCTGCTACACACAGGTTGGATGGGAAGTGCTTTGAATGGGTTTTTTAGAGTGAGTTTTGTTACACGGATGGATGATTGGATGGATAGAATCAGGTCAGGAGGAAGCAGACAGAAAGATTTAGACACACCTCATATAGCAACATTATCCTACATTTGTCTTATATTTTTCTCTTAAATTTCTGTTGAGAGATAAAATAAGAGAAGTCAACTCTAGATGCACCAAATGTTCCTGCTCTTACCCAGCTGTGCAGAATGATGAACCCCACTTGATCTTAAATCGGAGATGTGTGGCTGATTGTTTGTTTTTAGCAGAAGTAACGTCCCCTGAACTCTATATAAGGGCAGGTGTAATGTTCATGTCCAAGAATCAGAGAGATGCCACCAAAAACAGGCAGCAAGAAGAAGAGGAACTGTAGCAGTAATTAGATTGATGTACTGATCAATCAACCAGCAGTATTTCTTTACCCCACAAATTTAATAATCCAATTATTATACTTGCTCTGAAACATAATCTAACTTTGATTATATGATATTCATTAGTTTGTTCCTCAAATTCAAAACTTGTTTAATTGCATTGGACAAACCATTTATGAACTGTGAGAACAGGTTTAATTCATTGTCCCTTTAAATAACCCACCTCTTTTTGTTTTTTAGCTTTTTGCAGGATACATAAATATACATTTCTCTGATTAGATTGTCCAGTTTGATCAAATCCAAGGTGATCATGGCGTAGTAATGTAGTAACTTTCTTTACTATATAGCAGTATACCAGAAGAGTTGGATTATTCTCTATTTTAGGGAGTTAAAGAAACAGAGATGACTGTAACTGTAAAGACATGTTTCTGTTTTCATTCACTCAATCATTATAATAAAATTAGGCAGAAATCTCAAGAGCCCGATATACTTTGAAGGTATCAACCGAAATAAATCAATACCAAGTAGTATTGAAATGTCTCCTGTGAAACGACACGTGCAATTGATTCTTTTTTGCACCCAGAGCTAGAAAATATGACTATTTTGCCACCTATGCAAGGACACACACATGCTGATTCTAAGCATTGTGTATTTAATAATTTGAAGACTTTCAAATCGAATCATTTAGATGTGGAGGAGTGGTGGCATTTTATTGAATGTAATGCTTCTGTTCACATGATGGGTATCGAATGAAGTACTCCATTTGTATCGGTATAGTCAGATATCTGAAACCGCCATCATTGCACACATGTCGTCTTTAAGGCCCGTGTCGTGTGTTATTGATGATGTGATGTGCTTGCATTTATTTCCTACATCAGCATGAAGGTGAGCTGTAAAGAAAGACGGCAGCAGAGGAGGAAGTATCAAATATTTGATAAGGAGACGAAAGCGAGTGAGAGGAAAGTTTGTAGAGAGACAGGCGAAGAGTTTCTGAAGTGACTCACAAAGCAAACAGGATCAAGAACAAATAATAATTAAACCCGTGAATGGATCTTTATTAGAAAGGTCGGAGCAGGAGAAAGACGGACGACCATCTGAATAAAAAGAGCAAATCCGTGTTTCAGCCCCTCTGTGACGTATCTGAATGTCAAGACCGAACCCGAGCACCCCGGCCAAAAGACACCGAGAAAAATCAATCTTTATTCTGTCGGCAGCGAGATGACTGTTACCATAGAAATAGTCTATTTATATCACGCGCACTGTTGGTGGAGCAGTTCTCGGATGTCATGGAAAGTCCTTGTGAGGAGAAGACAGAGGAGACAATGTCATAACTCTAAAAAGCTCTCAATGTATCTCCAACGAGAGAAAAGTTTAGACTCTGAGGAGACGAGGAGACTTTGAGGGAATAAATTCCACTTTATTTTAATACTATAAATCATCTGCAGGTTGAAGTTTGATCCACATCAAGCCAGAAAATATTGATGATTAGTCAGAACTTTAATGGAGGCTGCAGGAAGTCATGAAGATAAATAATAACACTATGCTAATGATTAAAGTAAGTATTTGGTTCCATACTAGTCCGTTTATGCAGTCTATTTTAGCTTCATCTCTAATTACCAGCAGATAAATTACATAGTTTGAATGTCTAAAATACACAATAGAAAAAGCATCTACAAGCATATTTGGTAATCTAATATCACCAACATTTATATAAAGAATCACTCAATGAGAAACCAAAAGACTTCTGATATTCTGGCTTTATAACAAGGCGTACACACATAGGCATAATCCTCATTGTTCACATACTTGGCTGTGCACTTTGTGTCCACATGTATAATTTAAAACTACTTCCACTTCCTCTGTGGTTTCCAGCCTTTTATAGTTTGTTACCCATTAAGCTGAAAAAGCAGCATTTTATTATTGTCCTTCATCCCAGATACATTTATGTTTATGAGTTACAAGCAGTTTCAACCCAAAATATGATGTTCCCTGCTTAAATTGCCCAGTCAGCATGTCCATGTGGGCGCCACAAGGGTTAAATTTGGGCTGCAATATGGGTCCCATGTGGGTTTGTCCGCAGTTTTCATGGTGACCCCACCTGTGTTCGCCCATATGGGCTTCAAGTGGGTTCTGACTGGGTTTCAGGTGGGTGAGACTGGGTGAGTTACACATATGAGGCCCATGTTTATGCCCATGACTGCTTAGCCCACTTATGGGGCTCATACATGGGCTTCACATGTGGGACCCTCAAAATTAGCCCAGTTCAAGCCCACTCAGTACCCATGTAGCCCACATTTAACCCATGTGGGGCTCACATGAACATCCTGGCTGGGTGTTATATGTTTGAAATGTGTTAAGCAGCCTGAAGAATTCAAACGATTCAGTATTTCACCAACAAAATGAGCAAGTTGAGAAATAAGAATAATTAAGATAATTTATGTAGCAAGAATAGTGTTTGTTTTCTAAACTTTATATCTTGCAACAGCTCAGATTTATCTCACAACTTGTTGGGAACCACAGCACGAGATTCATAGGACTCAATCTCTAAAACACACAATAGAAAAAGCATCATTCTACAAGCAATTTTGGTAATCTAATATCATCAAAAGAATCAATCAATGAGAAAGCAAAAAGGCTCCTGATGTTATGTTGAAATCATTTGTGATTGAAGAATAGAGTCAATCAGATTTATCTCACAGCTTGTTAGGAACCAGTTAACAAGTGCAAATAAAGACAAAATCTGCCTCCAACACCAGAATATATTTGTTGAAAACTTCTAACATAAACATAATGGCACTTGAAGGCTTCACTATATAGTTAATGTTAAAATCAGGGCAGACCAGATGCTAATGCAGACTCACTCTGTTCATTTCTTTTCTAGACCTCCTGCCGTACTTGTTAGTGTTGGGTCATTTGTTCAGACTTTGCTACGGGACACATACTGATATACTGATTAATTACCTCTTGCATTTGCATATTTTTAATTTAACCTGCGTTAATAGATGTTCTGTCCTCTAGTCTTCAGCAGAGACGAGCAGTGAACACCCGACACACTGACATTATATCATCAGATTTTAACAGCTGCTTATTATTTACACCTCCAGCAGTTACTGTTCAACATTATCATTCATTAGGAGTCGTGTTCTGTCCACCTGCTGAATATAAGTCCTATACTCTCTCTCTTTTAGCTCTGTTTTTACTCTTTACCAACAAATATCTGGCTATTTAGCTGCTGTCTGTTTGCTGTTTGGTGCTGAGCAGGTAGTGAACAGTGGATTTGTATAGCTTTTTCTCTGAATATGACGCTATAAGAGCTCTGAGAGTGAACCAGAACAGTAAAGTTACAGCCAGACAGTTAAACAATGAGCTGAAACTCAACTATAAAGCTCCGTAAAGCCGAGGAGGAGTTGCAGAGTTACTGGTAATTCTCTGTAGGTTCATCAATACGAGACCAAACCAACGCATTACTTGCCATTTGATATGTAAACAATACATAGATTATAATGGATTTAAAGTTTCTTTTAACACAAACCTACACTACCTACAAACCTCAACATTATAAATTACCTTCCCCAATTGATCATACCATTAGGTCTCCTATAAATAATGCAGGATAGGCAGGTTGTGGCTGAACATGACTTCAGAAGACGATCTATAGTATATTTAAATTCCTCCATTCCTCTTGCAGTTGCACAAATAATGAGAAAAAAAAGAGTCTCCTCCTGCCATCGCCGTCTTCATGCTGCATGCATGTCAGAGATCGGAGGTCAGAGGTTGGTTGCAGCACAGTGTTCCCGCAGCTGCTTAGGATTCAGGACTTTACTGAAGGACACTTCAGCAGCGTTCGGGGGGGTTTTGACCCAGAGCTCGGTCTCATTAATCACTACACATCCTGCTGCTTCAGAAAATATACACACGGAAGGTTGCCAGCGCTGTGAAAACAAGCAGAATGTAACCTTTAATATAAGCAGATCTGTATCAGCCGCTAGAGAGAGAAAAATAGAGTATTAATAGAGGAATAAAACACTTTAACACTCTTCTGTTTAGTTCAGCTTCAACACACAAACGCCCCCGCTGGAGAAATAAAACCCCAAACTGAGCTGGACGCTTCCCTTTATGTACAGTAACCAATATGCACAAAATGTAACACACAGCAGTAGCATTTTACTCAAGACTCAATGAATGTACAAAATGTTTAATGCCGTTCTGCAGGTGACGAGGCGCCATCGCAGCAGCAGCAGCGGCGTCACGCCAAAATAAACCCCGCCACAGCAACATCTCGTCGTTCACACACATATAAAAAACAAACAATAAAAAGGGTTTGCTGTAAACAGTCACATGATTTAAAGTGCAGTCGCCTTGGAAACGATATTGTATAAACATTCCTGCTCTGTGTTTTTTTTAATTTATTTGACTTTTAATTTAATTATTCTGTCTTGAACGTACAGAGTTAATAGATGTATAGTTAGCGAGTTAAAGCGATATTTCACACAGGAAGAATGTTTTTATTTTAGGGGCTAAAACTCATGAAATCTGTCATCATCATCATCATTTTAAAGAGTCACAAGTAAGTAATTGATGACCTTTATTGACCAGGACTGCAGCAGCCACACTTCTACAACCTGTCTAACTAATTACCTTTAATTAAAGCTCTAAATTGGAGCCGGATTAAGGTTGAAGTGTTTCCCATTCACAGGAATATTTTAGTCTTTCTGCAGATTCCTTGCAAGAAATTCAACCTTTAAAACACCATAATTCGGCGTATTTATCATAAAATTACATCTATTCTAAGTTTCTGATGTTATTCTTTCATATTAGTTCTATGATGATGATTAAACGCTATATTAGAGGTGGAAAAACCCCATCGAACACCATACCTCCTCTGTTTTTCAGCATATTCTCTAAACATGAAAGTGTGAGACCATTTCAAATGTTATTACAGTGTTAATTAGCATAAGAGGAGATATTTGTTGTTGCTGTTTTTAAAAGCTGTGGTTTGAAGAAAAGGAGAATGATTGCTTATTTTCTGCTCTTGATACTTTTACTTGTTGTTGCAGACATTGAACAACTTTCAGAGTTGTAAAGTCTGAAAAACTACTGAAAGAACCACCATTCATTTTTCCAATAATCAACATTTTGACCCACAGTTGGAGCTCTTCTGCAGCTGAAACACAGCTGCAATAGTAAACACCTGGTTGTGAAGTAGACATTAACTACTAAGTAACTCCCAAGGTGCAAGAAACATCTAATAAATAAGCTTAAACTTTTGTTATGTGCACCACTAATTTCATGCAGCACATAATTCTCATTCTGGGTTAATTTAGGTTGAATTAAGCAACTATGGCGCTCCTTCTCTTCTTCCTTCTGCTTTCTCCTTCTTCATGCTGCGTGCATATTTCACTCTTTCTGCAGAATACCTCAGATTCTTCGCAATAAATGAAACTTTTAAAACACCATAATTTGGCGAATTTATCATAAAATTATATCTATTCTAAGCAACAAAAAAAAAAACAGCCTATAAACCAGCTTATTATTACAATGTTTAATGGCAGTCTGCAGACTTATATATCATTTTATCAGTGGAATAAAAACGACAATAATATCATTTATCGTGATTATTTCAGAGACAATATATCGTCTAATTAAAGTAGTTATCATGGGGTCTAGTGTCTCAGCAGCTCCTGAAGATCAATACCACAAAATAAATCTACAGTAACGTTCAGACGAGTGATGACAGAGATATTTAAGGAGGATTTTTTAAATATAAAACATTTTTAAAAAAGGAAACAACTCTCTCCGTGTGAAATATCGCTTTAAGAAACCAGAATGAAACAATGAATATTAAAGTCTATGAAATGTATTAAAAGAATGAAAAAAAGTACAAACATATATATATATATATATATATATATGAGTATATATATAACGTGGCCTGAGAAAGACGTTTATGTGTCTGTTTGTGAATCAAAGATGTGAATCTTTTTTTAATCGATATATGACAATGAAAGTAATATTTAGCACATAAAGAAATGACAAAGTGAAGATTTTAAGGGATACATCACTTTTTTGATTTTATGCAGTCGTTTTATTGTCGGTTAAAAGATTGATTGCGTAATAAAGAAAGTGATTTTCACACAGTTTGAGCAAAGAAAGCTTGTAACTGCAGATATTTGACATAAAACACTGGAGAAAAAGTGACATATCCCTTTTATTGTAAATGAAAACCAGACTGTTAGAAAGTGTTTCATTTTAAAACATCTCAGTCCAAATATATTGTATTTCTTAAAGACTTTAAGTTAAACTCAAGCAGCTTATTTTTGCTTATTTCTCCCCATGTTTCTCTACATGTGTCGCCTGTGGACATGAAATCTGGGGGGTAAAAAAAAAAAATCATTCATTTCAAAGTCAATTCTTATAAAAATGGGGCATTTTTTGGGGGGTGAAACGTTGAGCCTTAAATATTGATTCAGAAGCCTTTTTCTGTATTTCCTCCTGTGATCAAATCATATAAAAAACATAATGTGGATTGTGAAGCACATACTGAATCCTCTTATTATTAGATTGTACTTGTGTTATAAATGGGAACATCATTTTTGTTTTAACCATGTTTTTAAAGATGACTGAATGTGTTGTTTTTTGTTGCTTTTTTAAAACTCTATGGCACCGATTTTCTCAATTTATGTGTTAATTTCTGTATTACGAGCACATGATGAATATTCTTTCCCTCGCTGCTTTAATAACTGAACAATCACATGCTGTGTCTCAAATCTCCTGCTTCTGTACTTAATATTCTGAGTGCATAAGTTGCGTTCACACCAGGCGGGGAGTTCCGGTCCTCTGAAATGATGCCAACGAGGAAGTAACTTAAAACTGCATTCTATCAAAGGGCCACCAGGGGGCGACCGTTTTGGTGTCAAAAGGACTTCCGTCTCTATACAAGTCAATGGAGAATTCACCAACTTCTCACTTGATTTCTAACCTCAGTAAACGTTTTCAAAATGTGTTTATGGTCTCAATCGCTAGTTTAAAGCCTTCTTCAATGCAGTATGATGTTCATTTGGGACATTTTGGCCTCCCTGATTTTATATGTGACGATAAAGCAGGGTATGCATTAAGGCGTGGCTACGTCGTGATTGACAGGTTGATTGGTTCACAGGTTCAGGAGGGCGCCTCATGCTCCTCCTGATGCCATATAAGTAGAATCCATGTTTTTATTTTACCCAGCATGCACCGGAAATTTTCAAGATGGCGCTGCTTAGATCCGATACTATTGGCCTCCAAGCAGCAGTCCACAAACCAATGGGTGACGTCACGGATGTTACGTCCATTTCTTATATACAGTCTATGGTTTTAACTATGGTGAACATCGCTGCGTTATACATATATTAATTATACATGTGTTTTTAGCACAAAGCACCACTATACTGTTGTTTCATATGAGCCATCATTAGGTTTATTGGGTTAATTAAGCAGAATTTGGTGCCATGAATTTGGTAGCTAATCGTCATTTCCGTGTTTGATTTGAGACACTAACCTGTCGAATTTTGCGCCCTACACAAATAAGTATATAGTGTACTATAACAGAAGTATGTGATTTGAGACACAGTGACAATCTGACTTAAATGGTTTCAACTGCACAGACCTACAATGTATTTTATTTTTTAAAAAGCACAGTCACATGTGAACAAAGAATAACAGCAAAATTATCGCTAAAAACGTCCCATATCATATTCTGACTCGTGTTTCTTTTTGCTGACGCTTATTAATCAGCATTTTACAATTAAAATTAAAATTCAAAAGCCTCGATTAAAGTCCCCTTAAATAAATAATAAATAATGAATGTTAGGAGGTTTTTTTTAAATGTTCTGTAACTGAATTGAAGATTACTATTATTCTCACTCTAGAGATTGATATATAGCCTATATATATATATATAAATGTGTGTGTGTGTGTGTGTGTGTGTGTGTGTGTGTGTGTGTGTGTGATATCATTTGGAGAGACAGGCCCATCTCCTATATTTCTCTTTTTTTTTTTTTTTGGTCCTCACTCATAGATGAAAAAGATGCTGCTTTGTGTGCTTCAGGAGGCCGGTGAATCTGCATGTTATTAGTGTGTGACGCTGTAAAAGGTCCGACGCCTTGTTCCTGTACCGAGGAGCTCTCTCTCTCTCTCTCTCTCTCTCTCTGTCTCTCTGTCTCTCTGTCTCTCTCTCTCTCTCTCTCTCTCTCTCTCTCTCTCTCTCTCTCTCTCTGTCTCTCTCTCTCTCTCTCTCTCTCTCTCTAAATATATATATATATATATATGTAACAATGATGCTGATTTTTAAGTCTGATTTTGTTTACGTGACCAATAAAATTTCTGTTTTTGCTGTTGTTTCTTAATGCAGCGTGTTCGTTCTCTCTTTATTAAACCTCAAGCTGAACCTGAATTTACATGTGAGCAGATTTAACCCTCCTGTCGTCCTCCCAGGTCAAATTGACCCCGTCTGTTTTGACTGCTCCTTCGTTCCTCCCTTCCTTCCTTCCGTCTGTCCTCCCTCCCTCCTTCTCACTTTCTTTCCTCCTCTCTCTTTCCTCCCTTCCTTCTTTCCTTCCTCCATCCCCCTTTCTTCCTTCCTTCCTCGCTTCCTTCTCTCTTTCTTCCCCCCCCTACCTTCCTCCCTTCCCCTGTCCTTCTTTCCTTCCTTCCTCCCTTCCTCTTTTCCTTTCTCCCTCCCGCCCTCCCTCCTTCCTCCCTTCTTTCCTTTCCTCCCTTCCTTCCTCCCTCCTTTCCTTCCGTCTTCCTTCTTCCCTTCCTTCTTCCTCCCTTCCTTCCTCCTTTCTTTCCTTCATCCTCCCTTACTTCCTTCTTCCCTCCTTTCCTTCCATTTTCCTTCCTTCCTTCCTTCCTTCTTCCCTCCTTTCCTTCCGTCTTCCTTCCTCCCTCCTGTCCTCCCTTCCTTCCTCCTTTCCTTCCTTCTTCCTCCCTTCCTTCTTCCTCCCTCCCTCCTTTCTTTCCTTCTTCCTCCCTTCCTTCCTTGACTCGAGGACAACAGGAGGGTTAAAGGTGATAGATAGAAAACATATTGATCTGCAGCTGTGGTCAAACACCGTGGTGTGAGACTTTGGTACTAAAAAACACTAGTTTTACTACGTTACAGGCAATTTATTAAAGTCACTTCTAATGCAAGTCTCAGGTGTCCATATACTTAAAAAAAACATGTAGACTATTTTATTGTCTTAGAAAACAGAGTATTTGATAGTTACTTTAAAATGAGATATTGAAACTGTTCCTTTGCAATCTAAAAGCCCTTTAACATCTCCCACAGGTGTTATTACTTATTTTTTATCTCTTAATTAGACCTCTATGATGAGACTCTTCTCAGGAGTGAGTGTGTATATCTCCTTTTAAACACTGGCTGGTTTTCACCGACCATGAAAAAACAAACAGCTAGAGGTGTAAAGCATAGATCGATGCAATGATCAATGAGGCAGTAGCATCGATGCACAATGAAAACAAGCTGAGTGAGTCTTTTATCAACATGACTCAGACGGATTATAAACTGTCTGAAATGTTCTGCTGCTGCTGTTCATCTTTTGGGACAAAACGAGGCGAGTCGTCTAATTTTTTCCTCCACAGTTTTTGAAAGTGAAAAAAAAAAAAAATCCTGCTTTAATATATAAAAATAATAACTTAATGTTCTTTCTGTTTCATTTTATCTGATGTGAACATTTTAAAGCTCAATATATCAATAATGTGGCACTTTATAGTGAACAGGAAGTCTATTTTTTATTAAAGAAGAATGGATTGTTTTCCATTTAAATGATTTTGTAGTTTCTTTTTGTGATTTGATATTATCAATCAATCTTTATTTGTATAGCGCCAAATCACAACAAAGTCACCTCAAGGCACTTTACACACATAGAGCAGGTCTAAACCGAACTCTTCAAGTTTGATTTTAAAGAGACCCGACATTCCCACATGAGCAGCACTTAGCGACAATGGCAAGAAAAAAACGTCCTTTTAACAGGAAGAAACCTCAGAACCAGAACCAGGCTCAAAGTGGGAGAACATCTGCCTCGACCGGTTGGAGTAGAGAGGAGAGAGAGGAAGGAGAGGAGAGAGAAGCAAATAGAAAATAAACATTGAAGCTAGAAGGTCCGGGACTGGAATCTGTCATCCGGACGTCTACAGGCCCAGATTACCTGTGAGACGAGAAAGCACAGACAACTCAGGGGAAGAAGGTAAGGTTATTGAATGTATTAATAGTACATGAATGTTAATGGATATAGATGGATGGTTAGAGAGAGAGAGGAGGAGAAAGGAGCTCAG